>NW_020837998.1:4811482-4850994 GCF_003676395.1 Aethalodelphis obliquidens
ATAACGACTGCAGAGCAGAATAAAGAAAAAAGAATGAAAAGAACTGAAGAGAGTCTCAGAAACCACTGTGACAACATTAAATGCAACAACATTCGAATTATAGGGGTTCCAGAAGAAGAAGAGAAAAAGAAAGGGACTGAGAAAATATTTGAAGAGATTATAGTTGAAAACTTCCCTAATATAGGACAGGAAATACTTAATCAAGTCCAGGAAGCACAGAGAGTCCCATACAGGATAAATCCAAGGAGAAATACGCCAAGACACATATTAATCAAATTGTCAAAAGTTAAATACAAAGAAGGCATATTAAAAGCAGCAAGGGAAAAAAAACAAATAACACACAAGGGAATCCCCATAAGGTTAACAGCTGATCTCTCAGCAGAAACCCTACAAGCCAGAAGGGAGTGGCAGGACATACTAAAAGTGATGAAGGAGAAAAACCTGCAACCAAGACTACTCTACCCAGCAAGGATCTCATTCAGATTTGATGGAGAAATTAAAAATTTTACAGACAAGCAAAAGCTGAGAGAGGTCAGCACCACCAAACCAGCTTTACAACAAATGCTAAACAAATTTCTCTAGACAAGAAACACAAGAGAAGGGAAAGACCTATAAAAACCAACCCAAAATAATCTAGAAAATGGGAATAGGAACATACATATCGATAATTACCTTAAATGTAAATGGACTAAATGCTCCCACCAAAAGACACAGATTGGCTGAATGGATACAAAAACAAGACCCTTATATATGCTGTCTACAAGAGACCCACTTCAGACCTAGAGACACATACAGACTGAAAGTAAGGGGATGGAAAAATATTCCATGAAAATGGAAACAAAAAGAAAGCTGGAGTAGCAATTCTCATATCAGACAAATAGACTTTAAAATAAGGACTATTAGAAGAGACAAACAAGGACACTACATAATGATCAAAGGATGGAACCAAGAAGAAGATATAACAATTGTAAATATTTATGCATCCAACATAGGAGCACCTCAATACATAAGGCAAATACTAACAGCCATAAAAGGGGAAATCGACAGTAACACATTCATAGTAGGGGAATTTAACACCCCACTTTCACCCATGGACAGATCATCCAAAATGAAAATAAATAAGGAAACACAAGCTTTAAATGATACATTAAACAGATGGACTTAATTAATATTTATAGGACATTCCATCCAAAAACAAGAGAATATACATTTTTCTCAAGTGCTCATGGAACATTCTCCAGGATAGATCATATCTTGGGTCACAAATCAAGCCTTGGTAAATTTAAGAAAATTGAAATTGTATCAAGTATCTTTTCTGACCACAACGCCATGAGACTAGATATCAATTACAGGAAAAGATCTGTAAAAAATACAAACACATGGAGGCTAAACACACACTACTTAATACTGAAGTGATCACTGAAGAAATCAAAGAGGAAATCAAAAAATACCTAGAAACAAATGACAATGGAGACACAATGACCCAAAACCTATGGGATGCAGCAAAAGCTGTTCTAAGGGGGAAGTTTATAGCAATATAAGCCCACCTTAAGAAGCAGGAAACATCTCGAATAAACAACCTAACCTTGCACCTCAAGCAATTAGAGAAAGAAGAACAAAAAAACCCCAAAGCTAGCAGAAGGAAAGAAATCATAAAACTCGGATCAGAAATAAATGAAAAGAAATGAAGAAGACAATAGCAAAGATCAATAAAACTAAAAGCTGGTTCTTTGAGAAGATAAACTAAATAGATCAACCACTAGCGAGACTCATCAAGAAAAAAAGGGAGAAGACTCAAATCAATAGAATTAGAACTGAAAAAGGAGAGGTAACAACTGACACTGCAGAAATAAAAAAGATCATGAGGGATTACTACAAGCAACTCTATACCAATAAAATGGACAATCTGGAAGAAATGGACAAATTCTTAGAAATACATAACCTGCCAAGACAGAATCAGGAAGAAATAGAAAATATGAACAGACCAATCACAAGCTCTGAAATTGAAACTGTGATTAAAAATCTTCCAACAAACAAAAGCCCAGGACCAGATGGCTTCACAGGCGAATTCTATCAAACATTTAGAGAAGAGCTAACATCTATCCTTCTCAAACTCTTCCAAAATATAGCAGAGGGAGGAACACTCACAAATTCCTTCTACGAGGCCACCATCACCTTGATACCAAAACCAGACAAGGATGTCACAAAGAAAGAAAACTACAGGCCAATATCACTGATGAACATACATGCAAAAATCCTCAACAAAATACTAGGAAACAGAATCCAACAGCACATTAAAAGGATCATACACCATGATCAAGTGGGGTTTATTCCAAGAATGCAAGGATTCTTCAATATATGCAAATCTATGAATGTGATAAACCATATTAACAAATTGAAGTAGAAAAACTATATGATCATCTTAATAGATACAGAGAAAGCTTTTGACAAAATTCAACACCCATTTATGATAAAAACCCTGCAGAAAGTAGGCATAGAGGGAACTTTCCTTAACATAATAAAGGCCATATATGACAAGCCCACAGCCAATATCATCTGCAATGGTGAAAAACTGAAAGCATTTCCACTAAGATCAGGAACAAGACAAGGTTGCCCACTCTCACCACTCTTATTCAACATAGTTTCGGAAGTTTTAGCCACAGCAATCAGAGAAGAAAAGGAAATAAAAGGAATCCAAATCAGAAAAGAAGAAGTAAAGCTGTCACTGTTTGCAGATGACATGATACTATACATAGAGAATCCTAAAGATGCTACCAGGAATCTACTAGAACTAATCAATGAATTTGGTAAAGTAGCAGGATACAAAATTAATGCACAGAAATGTCTGGCATTCCTATATACTAATGATGAAAAATCTGAAAGTGAAATCAAGAAAACACTCCCATTTACCATTGCAACAAAAAGAATAAAATATCTAGGAATAAACCTACCTAAGGAGAAAAAAAGACCTGTATGTAGAAAATTATAAGACACTGATGAAAGAAATTAAAGATGATACAAACAGATGGAGAGATATACCATCATCTTGGATTGGAAGAATCAACATTATGAAAAGGACTCTACTACCTAAAGCAATCTATAGATTCAATGCAATCCCTATCAAACTACCACTGGCATTTTTCACAGAACTAGAACAAAAAATTTCGCAATTTCTATGGAAACACAAAAGACCCCGAAAAGCCAAAGCAATCTTGAGAACAAAAAAATTAGCTGGAGGAATCAGGCTCCCTGACTTCAGACTGTACTACAAAGCTACAGTAATCAAGACAGTATGGTACTGGCACAAAAACAGAAAGACAGATCAATGGAACAGGATAGAAATCCCAGAGATACACCCACACACATATGGACACCTTATCTTTGATAAAGGTGGCAGGAATGTACACTGGAGAAAGGACAGCCTCTTCAATAAGTGGTGCTGGGAAAACTGGACAGATACATGTAAAAGTATGAGATTAGATCACTCCCTAACACCATACACAAAAATAAGCTCAAAATGGATTAAAGATCTAAATATAAGGCCAGAAACTATCAGACTCTTAGAGGAAAACATAGGCAGAACACTCTATGACATAAATCACAGCAAGATCCTTTCTGACCCACCTCCTAGAGTAATGGAAATAAAAACAAAAATAAACAAATGGGACCTAATGAAACTTCAAAGCTTTTGCCCAGCAAAGGAAACCATAAACAAGACCAAAAGCCAACCCTCAGAATGGGAGAAAATATTTGCAAATGAAGCAACTGACAAACGATTAATCTCCAAAATTTACAAGCAGCTCATGCAGCTCAATAACAAAAAACAAACAACCCAATCCAAAAATGGGCAGAAGACCTAAATAGACATTTCTCCAAAGAAGATATACAGACTGCCAACAAACACATGAAAGAATGCTCAACATCATTAATCATTAGAGAAATGCAAATCAAAACTACAATGAGATATTATCTCACACCAGTCAGAATGGCCATCATCAAAAAATCTAGAAACAATAAATGCTGGAGAGGGTGTGGAAAAAAGGGAACACTCTTGCACTGCTGGTGGGAATGTGAATTGGTTCAGCCACTATGGAGAACAGTATGGGGGTTCCTTAAAAAACTGCAAATAGAACTACCATATGACCCAGCAATCCCACTACTGGGCATATACCCTGAGAAAACCAAAATTCAAAAAGAGTCATGTACCTAAATGTTCATTGCAGCTCTATTTACAATAGCCCAGAGATGGAAACAACCTAAGTGCCCACCGTCAGATGAATGGATAAAGAAGATGTGACACGTATAATCAATGGAATATTACTCAGCCATAAAACGAAATGATATTGAGTTATTTGTAGTGAGGTGGATAGACCTAGAGTCTGTCATACAGAGTGAAGTAAGTCAGAAAGAGAAAGGCAAATACTGTATGCTAACACATATATATGGAATTTAAGAAAAAAAATGTCATGAAGAACCTAGGGGTAAGACAGGATTAAAGACACAGACCTACTGGAGAATGGACTTGAGGATATGGGGAGGGGGAAGCGTGAGCTGTGACAGGGCGAGAGAGAGTCATGGACATATACACACTAACAAACGTAAGGTAGATTGCTAGTGGGAAGCAGCTGCATTGCACAGTGATATCAGCTCGGTGCTTTGTGACCGCCTGGAGGGGTGGGATAGGGAAGGTGGGAGGGAGCGAGACGTAAGAGGGAAGAGATATGGGAACATATGTATATGTATAACTGATTCACTTTGTTATAAAGCAGAAAGTAACACACCATTGTAAAGCAATTATACCCCAATAAAGATGTTAAAAATAAATAAATAACATAAAATGAGAGTGACAGAGATGTAAAGGAGTAGAGGTTTTTTATGCAATTCAAGTTAAATTGTTATCAGTTTATATTAGATTCTTAAAACTTTAGAAAGATTTATGTAATCCTCCTGGTAATCTCAAAGAAAATATCTATGGAATATACACAAATTAAATGAGAAGGGAATAAAAAATGTCAATACAAAAAGTCAAATAAACACAAAGGAAGGCAGGAAAGAAGGAAATCAGGTACAAAAAAGCTATCAGATATTCAGAAAACAAATAACAAAATGTAAAATTAAGTACTTTCCTATCAGTAATTATGTTATATTTAAATGGATTAAACTCCCCAATCAAAAGACAAAGATTGGCAGAATGGATATGAAAAAATAAACAATACCAAAGTATATGCTGTTTACAAGAGATTCACTTTAGATCTAAGGGCACACATAAGTTTAAAGACACATACTGGAAAAAGATATTCCATGCAAATAGCAAACAAAAGAGCAAGGGTGACTATATTAATATTAGACAAAATGGACATTAATCAAAAAAATACTGTTACAAGAGGCAAAGAACATTATGTAATGAGAAAAGGGTCAATTCATGAAGGAGATATGACAATTATAAATATATGTGGTACAAATAACAGAACTTGCAGATATATGAAGCAAACATTAACAGAATTAAGGGGAGAAATACAGAATTCTACAATAATGGTAGGCAACTACTCTTTCATTAATGGATAGAACAACCCACACAGAATATTAATAAGGAAATAGAAAACTTGCAAAACACAATATACAAAATTTTCCTAATATATATGTATAGAATACTCCACCCAACAATATTAGAATGCATTTTTCTCAAATACACACAGGATACCCTCCATAATAAACCATATATTAAGCTACACACAAGCCTTAATAAATTTTTAAAAGATTGAAATCATATAAAGTATCTTTCCTAATCACAGTGGGATGAAATTAGAAATCAGTAGGAGAACGAAAATAGGAAAATTCACAAATATGTGGAAATTAAACAACATCTTCTATAACAACAAATTGGTTAAAGAATAACTCACAAGGGAAAGTACAAAATGTCTTAAGATAAATAAAAGTGAAAACACAACATACTAAGAGAAAAATTTACAGCTGTAAATGCTAATATAAAAAAAGAAAGAAGATCTCAAATCAATGCCCTAACTTTATACATCAACTAGAAACTAGGAAAAGAACAAACCAAACCCAAAGCTCATAGAAGAAAAATATAATAAAGATTGGAGCAGAATTAAACAAAATAGAGAATAGAAAATCAATAGAGAAAGTCAATGATACCAAGAGTTGTTTATTCTAAAAGATGAGCATATTTAAGCTTTAAGTGTACTGACCAAGGAAAAAAGAGAAAAGATTTAAAAACTAAATCATATAGGCAAGTGGGAACATTACAACTGATTTCACAAAAATAATAAAGATTGTAAGACAATACTGTGAACAATTGTACACCAACAAACTGTATAACATAGATGAAATGGATAAATTCCTAGAAACACACAAGCTACAAAGACTAACTTATGAATAAATAGAAAATTTGAATATATATGTAACCAGTAAGGATATTGAATCATTAATAAAAAAAAAAGTCCCAATAAAGAAAATCTCAGGATGAAATGGCTTCATTGGTGAGTTCTACCAAATATTTAAAGAAGAACTAACACCAGTCCTTCTCAATCCAAAAAGGAAATAAAAAAATAATTCCATTCATCAAAAATAATAAAATACTTAGGAATAAGCTTAACCAAGAAGGCAAAAGACTCATACACTGAGAACTATAATATGCTGGTTAAAAAATTAAAAAGACACAAATAGATGGAAATATACACTATGTATACATGTGTTGGAACACTTATCATTTAGATGTTGATACTACCCAAGGTGGTCTACAGATTCAGTACAATCCCTATCAAAATCCTAATGGAATTTTTTGTGGAAATAGAATAATCCATTATGAAATTCATATGGAATCTCAAGGTATATTGAATAGCTGATGTAATCTTGAAAAAGAAGAACAAAGTTGGAGGTCTCATACTTCCTGATCTCAAAACTATTACAAAGCTACAGTATTCAAAATAGTGGTACTAGCATAAAGACAGACATACAAACTGATGTAACAGAATAGAGAGTCAAAAAGTAAACTCTTGCATAAATGGACAAATGATTTTTGACAAGGCTGCCAAGACCATTGAATAGGGTAAAGGCATTAATCTCAGAAAACGATGTTGGGAAAACAAAATATCAATATCCAAAATAATGAAGTTGTACCTTTACCTGACACCATATACAAACATTAAGTCAAAAGGAGCTGAAGACCTAAAGATAAAAGCTAAAACTGTAAAACTCTTAAGAGAAAATATAGGGGGAAATCTTTACAACATTGGTTTTGGCAATGAGTCTTTTGGACATGTGACTAAAAGCACAGGCAACCCCCGAAAATAGATAATTTAGACTATGTAAAAGTTTAAAACTTTAGTGTATCAAAGGACACAATCAGCAAAGTGAAAAGACAGCCCATAGAATAGGAAAAATATTTGGAAATCATATATCAGCAAAGGGGTTAGCATTCAAAATATATGACGAATTCCTACAGCTCAATAGCAAAACATTTTTTTTAAATAGGCAACAGTCTCGAATAGACATTTCTTCAAACAAGATATAAAAATGGCCAATAAGTACCTGAAAAATGCTAAGCTTCACTAATTATTAGGCAAATTAAAATCACAGTGAGATACCACCTCATACTCGTTATAATGTCTACTATCAAAAAAAGATAAAATAACAAATGTTAATGAAGATGTGGAGCAATTGGATACCTTGCGTACTATTGCTGGGAATGTAAAAGTTGCAGCCACTATGGAATACAGTATGGTGGTTCCTCAAAATTTTTTTTAAAATAGAAGTACCTCATGATCCAGCAATTCTACTTTTGGGTATATACCCCAAATAATTGAAAGCAGGGCCTTGACAAGATATATGTAAATCTCTTTATAGTAGCATTATTCACAAGGGTTAAAAAGTGTACATTGATGGATAAATGGATAAAGAAAATGTGTCATATATGCACAACAGAATATTATTTAGCCTTGAAAAGGAAGGAAATTCTGACACATGCTACAACATGGATGAACATTAGGACAGTATGCTAAGTGAAATAAGACAGTTACAAAAAGACAAATACTCTGTGATATCATTTGTATGAGCTACATAGAATAGTCAAATTCATAAACACAGGAAGTAGAATGGTGGTTTCCAGGGCCTGGGAATAAGGGGAAATGGAGGGTTGTTATTTAATATGTATAGAGTTTTAGTTTTGCAAAATAAAAATGATCAGGAGATTCATTGCATAACAATGTGAATTTTATTAACACTACTGAATTGTACACTTAAAAATTGCTATGATGGTAAATTTTATGTAATGTATTTCATCACAATTAAAATTCAATGGAATATGAAGAAAGGAAGAAATTAAATAAAGTATAGCATAACTGCAAAAGTCTCTGAGAGAAAACGGTTTGAGCAGAACCTAGAAAAGTAGAAAGAAATTAGACAAATTAAATGATCCACGCAGTGAGAAGATTAGATAATTAGATAGAAAAAGAGAGAACTTCACAAACTATAAAATTAATATGTACAAATGAAGAGAGGCAGTTAACTTTAGAGCATATTCAGGGTAGTTACAGTCATCTGGTGTTGCTGGGAATATAAGAGTAGTATAGTAGGAAAAGAGGATAGAAAGATATTCTTTGGGCAGAATTCAGACATTTTTATCTACCAGACTTAATAATTCAGTACTATATCAATAAGAAACACCCAGATTCTTTTTTAATGGGAGTGATATTATCAGAGCTATATTCTAAAAATATAGCTGTGTGTATAGTGTGGGGGTTGATTTGGTGCGTGGAGTGATTGGAGGCTTATAATAGAACATTTAGTTGGTCTTTGTAATGGTATATACAATGGTCATTAATTTAAAAATTCAGAAAATGCATGTATGCATGAGGATGATGTCAGCAAGGTGGTGGGATAAGAATTCCCAGAGCCTTTTTTCCTCCCACAGACACAATTCAACTACAATAAAAGGACACATTTCCTGTGAAGGAATCCAGAGATCACCCTGGGTCAGCATGAAACTAGCTGCCTTGAAGCCAGTAGGAGAATTTTTGGAGCCCTCCTACCATAATCCCTCCACTTGGCACAGTACCCTATGATTAAAAGGAAATACCCAATCTCTCAGCTTCTCCCTGGGGAAGGAAGGAGAGAACTGGAGCATATGTCCATGTGTCAATGTTCTGAATTTTAAGGAGGCTTCCCAAAAGACTAGTTTCTGTCTTGCCTCTGTCTGAACACTGACAGGAAAAGGCCCAGTTTGGGAGCTGCTGAAAACAAAGGCAAAGGTATGGATAAGTGTGCACTCACTGGCCATAGTCCTTCCCTCTAGCTGGCACAGAACACGTTGGTGAAAACCCCCAAATCCTAGCTTATCCCTTGGGAGGGAAAGAGTTGGAGCATCTATACAATGTTTAGGATTTTTAGAGGGCTGCCCATGGAACTAGCTTGTTTGCTGCCAGTTTCAGAACACTGAAGACATATGGTATACTCTAGATGCCTGCGGAATGCTGAAAATAAAGGTGAATGTTTGGAGTCTTACCCACCCACTGCCAGGGCCCCTTCTCCTGGCTCAGCACAACTTATTTGGGAAAACTCACAGCCCATGGCTTCTCTCTGGGGAGGAAAAAAGAAGACTGAAACACATGTCCGACATTCAGACTTTTCAGTGGGCTATACGAAGGACTGGTCTCAGTCTAGCATGTCTCACAGTGATGATAAAACCCAGTATACTCCCAATGCCAAAGGGCCACCGGGGGAAAAAAAATAGAAAGAAAAAGCAATTGGGTGGTGTTCTGCTGTTGCTCCAGAGGACATGCAGTATCACAGATAAACACCAGAGGGAGCAAGAGATTATAAACTCCTGAAAAAAGAAACCAGAAATTCCCTCTAATTAGGAATTTACATGCAGAAGTCCAAAGAAGACACATCCACAGAAAAGATCTGAAAGGCCTCCCAGAATCTCTAGCCAGGTTCATTGAGGATGTGCTTTCCATGTATGAAGCCAGTCCATAAAGACTGAGAGAAGTGGCTGTTTTTCAGATACATTGATATCAACACAAAGTTACAAGGAACACAAAGAAATGGGTAAAAATTGCCCAAAGTAACAAAATAAATCTCAAAAAAATCATCTTAAAGAAAGGTAAGTATCAATATATGAATTACCTAACAAAGAATTAAAATAACCATTGTAAAGATGTTCTATGAGCTCAGGGAAATGATACATGAACAAACTGAGAATTTTAACAAAGAAAAATGTTTTTTTAATAGCAAGTTTTGGAGTTGAAAAATACAATAACTAAACTGAAAGATTTGAAAAAATGGTTCAACATCAAACTTGATCAAGCAGAAGAAAGAATCAGCAATATTGAAGACAGGTCATTTGAAATTATCCAATCAGAAGACAAGACAAAAAATAAATAAATAAAAGACTGAAAAAGAAAGAAAAAAGCTTAAGGGACTTATGAGTGACTAGCAAACAGACAAATATATGTAATATGGAAATCCTGGAAGGAGGAGAGAGAAAGGGGCAGAAACTTTAGAGAAATAATGGCCAAAAAATTCCCAAATCTAGAGAAGGAAATGAACATTCAGATTCAAGAAACCCAAGATTCTCCAAAAAAATCCATGCTGACACACATTATAATCAAATTGACAAAAGGAGGGGTTTCGAAAACAGCAAGATAAAATCAAAGAGCTTTTCATGTATAAGAGAGTACCCAAAGACCATCAGCAGACTTCTCCATAGAAACCTTGCAAGCCAGAAGGAAGCCAGTTGATATAGTCAAAGAATCAAAAGAAAAAAAAAAAACTGCCAACAAAGAATACAATATCCATCAAAATTATCCTTCAAAAATGAAGGCAAAATAGATTTTGCCAGGTAAACAAAAGCTGAGAGAGTTCATTACCACTAGACTTGCCTTGCAAGAAATGCTAAAGGGAGTCTTTTGAGTTGAAGTGAAGGGATGATAAAAAACACAAAAGCATATAAAAGTATAAAGCTCACTGGTAAAGGTAAATATATAGATAAACACAGAATATCGTACTAATGTAACAGTAGCATGTAAATCACTGTTAATTCTGGTAGAGAAATTAAAAGACAAGATTATAAAAAATATAACTATAAAAATGTTAATGGAAACACAATATAAAAGATGTAATTTGTGACATTACTAACATAGTGTATAGTTTTTGTATTCTATTGAAGTTATCAGATTAAAGTAAATTTTTATAACTATTAGATTTTTTTATTTTAAGTCCATTTGGTAACCACAAAGAAAATACATAAAGACAACACACAAAAGAAAATGAAGGAATCAAAACATGTAACTATAAGAAAGCAACAAAACACAAGTGAAGACATCAAGAGAGAAAAAGAGACAAAAATGCTATAAGACAGGGCTTCCCTGGTGGCGCAGTGGTTGAGAGTCCGCCTGCCGATGCAGGGGACACGGGTTCGTGCCCCGGTCTGTGAAGATCCCACATGCCGTGGAGCAGCTAGGCCTGTGAGCCATGGCCGCTGAGCCTGCGCGTCTGGAGCCTGTGCTTCACAACGGGAGAGGACACAACAGTGAGAGGCCCACATACCGCAAAAAAAAAAAAATGCTATAAGACAAATGGAAAATAATAAAATGACAATGGTAAGTCCTCCCCTATCAATAATTACTTTAATTGTAAATGGATTAAAATTCCCAATCAATAGAGTGACTGAGTGGTTAAAAATAACAAGAACCAAATATATTCTGAGTATAAGAGACTTGAGATTTAATAACACACATAGGCTAAAAGGGAAAGGTTGAAAAACAATATTCCACACAGATGTTAAACAAAGGAGAGCAGAAGCAGCCATATTTATATCAGACAAAATAGATGTTATACCAAAAACTATCAAAAAATACCAATAATGACATTATATAATGATAAAAGGTTCAACATAGCAAGAAGACATTAAAATTTTATATATATATATATATATATATATATATATCCAACATCAGAACACCCAAATACATGAAGCAAATATTGATAGAACTGAAGGGAAAAAAACAGACAGCAATACAATAATAGTAGGAGATTTCAGTATCCCACTTTCAATAATGAATAGAATATCCAGACAGAGATAAATAAGGAAACAGAGGAAGAAAACACTATAGACCAGGGCTTCCCTGGTGGCGCAGTGGTTGAAAGTCCACCTGCCGATGCAGGGGACATGGGTTTGTGCCCCGGTCCAGGAAGGTCCCACATGCCGTGGAGTGGCTGGGCCCATGAGCCATGGCTGCTGAGCCTGTGCATCCGGAGCCTGTGCTCCACAACGGGAGAGGCCACAACAGTGAGAGGCCCACGTGCCGCAAAAAAAAAAAAAAAAAAAACATAAAAAAGAAAACACTATAGACCAAATGGACCTAAGAGATCTATACAAACATTCCACTCAACAGAAACAGAATACACATTCTTCCCAAGTGTACATGAAGTATCCTACAGGATAGATCACATTAGGTCACAAAATAAGTCGTGACAATTTTAAGAAGACTTATTTCATACCAAGTACATTTACAGACCACAGTGAAATGATCTAGACATTAGAAGCAGAAGAAAAACTTGAAAATTCACAAATATGGGGAAATCGAACACCACACTCTTAAACAGCCAATGGGTTAAAGAAGAAATCAAAATGGAAGTTAGAAAATATATTGAGACAAAGAAAGATGTAAACACAACATACCAAAACTTATGGGCTGCAGCAAAAGTGGCACTAACAGGGAAGATTATACTGATAAATGCTAACATTTAAAAATAGAAACATTTCAGATAATCACCCTAAATTTGTACCTCATGAAACTAGAGAAAGAAGAACAAACTAAGCCCAAAATTAGCAGAAGGAAGGGGAAAAAAAGTTACAACAGAAATAAATGAAATGGAGGATAGAAAAACAGTAGAAAAATCAGTGAAACTAAGAGTTGTTTTTATTGAAAAAATACATAAAATCAACAAACCCTTAGCTGGAGTAATAAAAAGGAGAACACTTAAATAAACAAAATAAAAAAGGTGACATTACAACTGATGCCACAGAAATGAAATGGATCATAAGACACTGCTAGGAATGATTATATGCCAACAAGTTGGATAACCTAGAAGAAATGGATAAATTTCTAAAACATACAATCTATTGAGATAGAATCATGTAATATAGAAAATCTGAACAGACTTATAACTAGTAAGGAGATTGAATCAGTAATCAAAACCTCCCAACAAGGAAAATCCCAGGGCCAGATGGTTTCCCTGGTGAATTCTACTAAACATTTAAAAAAGAATAAACACCAATCCTTCTCAAACTCTTGCAAAAAAATTGAAAAGAGCATTTCTAAACTCATTTTATGATACAAATATTACCTTGATACCAAAATCAGAGAAAGACATTATGAGAAAAAAAATCTACAGGACAATATCCCTGATGAACATAGATGCAGAAGTCCTCAACAACATACTAGCAAACCAAAATCAACATTACTTCAAGAAGATCATACACCATGACCAACTGAGATATATCCCTGGGATGCAAGGATGTTTCAGCTTTTGAAAATCTATCAACATGATATGCCACATTAATGCAACAAAGTATAAAAGTACATGATTGGCTCAATAGATGTAAAAAAGCATTAGACAAAATTCAATACTCTTTTATGATAAAAACTCAACAACTAGGAATAGAAGGAAATTATCTCAACATAAGGCCATATATAAAAAAAAACTATTAGAATTAAGAAAATTCAATAAAATTTGGTAAAGTTGAAGATTACAAAAATCAACATACAAATATTATTTGTCTTTCTATACACTATCAATGAACAAGATGAAAAGGAAATTAAGAAAAAAATCCCATATACAGTAACATCATATACAATAAAATACTTAAAAATAAATCTAAACAAGGAGGTGAAAGACTTGTACGTTAAAACTGTGAAATTGATGGAAGAAGACACAACTAAAGGAAAAAGACATCCCAAGTTCATTGACTGAAGATACAATATTATTAAAATATCCATACAGATTCATTAAAATCTCTATCAAAATCCCAATAACTATTTTTACAGAAATAGAAAAGGCATTCATAAGGTCATGGGACCACAGTGAACCCCCAAATAGCTAAAACAATCTGGATAAAGAAGAACAAAGCTAGTAGCCTCATTTTTCTTAATTTCAAAATATATTACAAAGCTACAGTACTCAAAACAGTATGGTACTGGCATAAAGACAGACATATAGATCGATGGAATAGAATTGAGAGAACAAAAATAAATCCACACATATACAGTAAAACGATTTTCAACAAGGTGTCAAGAATACACAATGGGGAAGGGATAGTCTCTTTAACAGATGGTTCTGGGAGAACTTGATAGCCATATGCAAAAGAATAAACTTGGACATTTATCTTACATCATAGACAAAAATTAACACAGAATGGATTACGGACTTAAATGTAAAACCTGTTATTGTAAAATCTCCTAGAGGAAAACGTAGGAGAAATCTTCATAACATTGGTCTTGATGATAATTTGTTGAATATAACACCAAAAGCATAGAAAACAGTAGTAAAAATAGACAAGTGGGACTTCAAGCAAAAAGTTTCTGCACAGCAAAGAAAACAATCAAACAAGTGAAAAGTCAACATAATGAATGGGAAAAAAAGTTTGGTAACCATATACCTGACAAGAGATCAATATCCAAAATATATAAGGAGCTTCTACAACTCAACTGGAAAAAAACAAATAAACAGATTTAAAAATGAGCAGGAATCTTGAATAGACATTTTTCCAGAGAAAACATACAAATGGTCAACATGTGTATAAAAAGACACACAATATCACTAATCATCAGAGAAATGCAAATCAGAGCCACAATGAAATATCACTTCACACCTGTTAGGATAGCCATTATCAAAATAAATAAATAACAAACATTGGTGAGAATGTGTGGGTATAAAAACCTTTGTGCACTACTGCTGGAAATGTAAAATGGTTAAGCTGTCATGAAAAACAGTATAGCAATTTCTCAAAAAATTAAAAATATACTATATGATCCAGCAATCTGGCTCCTGGGTACTTATCCAAAATAATTGAAATCAGTATCTTGAAGAGATATTTGCACTCCCATGTTCATTGTGGTATCATTCACAATAGCCAAGTTGTGGAAGCAACTTAAATATCCATGAACAAGTCAAGAAATGGAAGCTACCTAAATGTCCATTAACAGATAAATGGATGAGGAAGATGTGGTACAATGGAATATTACTCAGCCATTAAAAAGAATGAAATAATGCCATTTGCAGCAACATAGATGGACCTGAAGACTATCATACTAAGTGAAATAAGCCAGGTGGAGAAAGACAAATATCATATCATGTGGCTTGTATGTGGAATCTAAAAAAAAAAAAAATGCAAATGAACTTATATACAAAACAGAAATAGACTCACAGACATAGCAAACAAGCTTATGGTTACCAAAGGGAGAAAGGTTGGGGAGGGAAAATTAAGAGTTTGGGATTAGCATATGCACATGACTATATGTAAAATAGATAACCAACACATCTACTGTATAGCACAAGGAACTGTATTCAGTATCTTGTAATAACCTATAATGGAAAAGAATCTGAAAAAGAATACATATATATAAAACTGAATCACTTTGCTGTATACCTGAAACTAACACAACATTGTAAATCAACTATATGTTAAAAAAATAAAATTAAAAAAATTCACAAACAGGTGAATGGATAAAGAAAATGTGGTATATACATACAACATAATATTATTCAGTCTTAAAAACGATGGAAATCCTGTCATATGTGACAACATGGATGAAACCTGAGGAAATTGTGCTAAGTGAATTAAACTAGTCACAGAAGGGCAAAACCTGCATTATTCCACTTACATGTAGTCAAACTCTTAGAAGCAGAGAGAAGGGTGGTTGCCAGGAGCTAGGGGAAGTGAGAAATGAGTATAAAGTTTCAGTTATGCAAGATGGAAACTTCTAAAAGATCTGCTGTACAACTTTCAGTTATCGATTCTGTACTGTACACTTAAAATCTTTTAAAGGTTTGATATCATGTTATTTGTTTTTTACTGCAATAAGAAATGCATGAATGAGCATCTGTCAAGGTAGACACTAGTTACAGTCTTCATGAAGCTCACATTCTAGTGGAAGATATGGACAAATAAATAGTAATAGTTCAGTGTTAAATCATATAATAATAAATTCAGAGTACTAAGAGGAAACTTTGAAGGGATATCTAACCAAAACTTAGGAGAGAGATAGCGAGGGAAATATTCATAGAAAAAATGATGCTCAATTTGGGAAGGTGTTAGCTACATGAAGGGAAGATGGATTTAGGTGAAAGTGTATTCAAGTCACATTTTCTAACGTGTAAATATTTAAGAAAGGAAATTAGATAAAGAGGGAGGAACTGATTGTTCTGTATGTCTGAAGATATAAGCTAGAGAGTATGGAGTGGGAAAAAGAGAGTGATCAAAGGAATATGAAGCTGGGAAAGTAAACAAGGACCACATATTTACTAGCTTGGTAAGTCGTTATAAAGAATTTGGACTTTAAGAGCAATGAGGAAACATTGATATTAAGCTACAGAATGATGTGATCAGAGATGGGAAAGTGAGTTAGTAAACTGAAGTAATCCAGTTGACAGTCTATGGTGGTCTGAACTATTTAATATTGAATAGCTATAATTGACAGGTTTAGTGATTGAATAGATGTAGAGAACAGTGGCAGTCAAGGATGATTCCTAGGTATGTAGATAAGGCAAGTGAATCGGTAGTGTGTAATTCACTGAGACAGAGAATACATAATGAAGACTAGAAAGTGATAATACCAGAAATATGGGAGAATCATCAGATTTTGGCAACATGTGTACAATGGATAATTTTTATTTGGAACTCTGAAATCAAGACTATTTTTCTAATTTAGAGTAGAATGTTTTAATTTCTATTTTTGAAACTTAAACAATTCAGTTTCATATGAATCTTCCATAATATATTTTCATTAGTGCACTGATTCTCTTTTGCATTTACTTGATAGATATCTCTTATCTGCCCTACTGATATTGGTAAATTTTACTAAGAAACCAAGTTGAAGGTAGATTTTAACAAAGAAGAAAGGGCCAGTGAAAACAATAAAATGTCTGGTTTTAAAATAGCCCAAAAGGCAGTAATAATGCAGGTATTCCAATAAGAACATAAAATTGTACAGCCTAGAGTTACTATTATTTCCTCCTAGTAAATACTTCTGAACAATATGCTTTAAAGTTATTTGAAATTATATCTGTTAGGACGATATAGGTTGCAAATTTTCATCTTTCTTTGGTCCCCAGACATTAATAAGACTGTCTGGTTATGGGTTAAATATGAATAGAATTATATATTAATGAAATAGTTGCTAATGAAAGATGAAGATATTATAAAAAGTTAGGGGACAGAATCTTAAAGCTAAACATTGCTAATTCATTTGCTCTAATAAGACAACTATTCATGAATCAGTTCCTACAATTAATTCACGTTCTCTGACATGATTCTTTGGAAAGTAATGCCAGTCTTCTGTTAAATTTTTAAGCATGTGATGTAATCATTGCACTTTAATTTGGGAAGATATTTCAATAAGTAATTACTTGTGATAGTCTAACCTCTTTTGTAGTCAGACTATTTAGTTAAAAGTTTTATAAGCAAACTCAAATCTCCTGAAAAATAAAAACAAAAAAAACCACACTAAATCTTGTTTTCTGATTATACTATGGTGTTACATCGTCCCTTCCTTCACAGGCAAAACTTTTAAAAAGTGTAATCTATAATTACTGTCTTCATTTTCTAACAGGCATTTCATTTGTTCCTCATAATCTAGTTTCTGTTCTAAATGAAAGTGGGGTTTTGTGTAGGCAATTGGTCATCTCCTAACTTTCAAATTCAAATGCTTATTCTTAATCCTCACTGGGCATTTGACATTGTTCACCAACAGCATTGTAAACACCATCTCATTTTCAAAGCTCTCTTTCCTTGCCTGTCATAACGTTGCACTCTCCTGATTTGTCTGCTTGTAAAACTTGCCCCTCTCCATCTTTTAACTGTAAGTATTCTTTAGTGCTTTGTCTCTTTCCATGCTACATTTTCCCCAGATGATTTGAATTATCACATACAGGCTGTTGATTACCATATCTATAATTCTGGCACTGCTGCCCTCTTCAGACTCCAGACTCATTTTAAACATATGGCTTGGCGTGTGTCTCCAAGCAAATATCCCACTAGGATCTTAAACCTGACATTTTTAATACCAAACTTACCTGAGTCACCAAACTTGTTCCTTCTCCTATGTTCCAAATCCTTATTAATTGGTTCTCACCTTTAAAATCACTTACATTAGAAACCTCATAGACAATTTTAACTCATTCCTTTCTTTCACTTCACATTCAAACAGTTTTGAGACCTTATAATCCTGCTTTCACAATGTCTTTTATATATATATATATATATCTTTTCCTTCCTATCTATGGCCATACTTCATGTCTTTATTAACTCTTGCCCAAAGTGTTACCAAAGCTCCTAATTGTTTTTCTTTTCTTCATTATTTTTGCTAGAGTTATTTCCATAGGTAAATTTATTCCACTACTCAGCTCAGAACTATTTTGAGTTTCTCCACTACATAGGAAAATAGATCCACATTCTTTAGCAAAGCATTCAATGTGTCCTGATCCAACAAAATTTCCAGTCTCATTTTCTACTATATCCCTGTATGTAACCTACGTTATGGCCATTATGATTTTTCATCCATTCATATGCCCAGTATTCAATGATACAAAAATTACTCAATATTCAAGATTCAGCTAAAATATCACCACTTCCATGAAGCTTTCTGTCACTTAAAATCAGTATCTTCTTTTTCTATATTCCTGTAACATTTTATTTTTACCTCAGTTATAGTACTTATGTTCTTCTTTACACTTTGGTAGTTTCTAAAATATCTAGAACCCAAAATAAATAAACCAGTGTACTACAAACTGTGTATATACACTGAAAAATGTTTGATTATTACCTAGAGTTTAAGTCCTTTAACAATACATATACTATTTGGGCAGGAAAATATTTAATGTTACACTAACAGACAAAGAAGTAGATCATGAAACTGAGAGAGATGGAATGTGTTTTAGAAATCACACATGAATTATCTTCTAACCAATTTCATGGTGACAAAATAATCATTATTGCTCAAATGTTTCTTTCTAACATACTATATGTTAAATATGGTTTCTAAATCAGTTTCATCAAGATAATTTTTCAAATCCTCCTTCACTACAGCAACAGAGTATGTAGTACAAAGAGATAATTATGGAGGTAGTGAGATTGCCACTAAATAGTAAGAAAAATAAATTATAATGCGAACCAACTACAACCAACATCATGTTAATGTGGTAAAATTATACCTTTGACAAAGCATTGAATATCAACAGGAACAAAGCAATACATCATTCATAGACAGCTACTGGCCTTTACCACAAACCAAATGACATATACTAAATTTGATTCATGCCTAGAAGAAAGAATATATTCATCATTCACTTATATTTTCAATCACATTGACCTAGGGAATAATAGTATCTTTGGGACATGGGTTTAACATTCATAATGTACTTCAATGTACTCTAAATGCCATAATTTGAAAATCATTCTTAGGAACTGTTTGTATTGTTTATACATCTGGGCTTTCAACATTATAGGGCAACCTCCAAAGCCACGAACAGACCTTGTTAATTATTTCATAGACCTCAGTGACAGTGTATACAGAATAATGAATATAGAGCTGAAGAGCAATTCTCTTTGATTAGACATGCTCCCTTTCTGACAGAGTAGGTCTTCTTTGACATGTTTTCTCACCTATTTTCTTTTGGGTTTGTCTTTGGATCATAGGCTAGTAAAAAACTTCCTGGCTACAAAAGTGAAAATTTTTGATAATCCTTTCAAATACTTATATGAAAAGAAAATAATCTCAAATTGCAAAATATCAAAATACCCTTTTGAATCAAGTTTCTAATGATTTCTTTCATCCAACATTTTTCTATTCTCATTAGTGTTAGCTAAAAGATACACACCAGTAAGAAACAATTCTCCATGGGTCTCACATTTCTGCAAGTCTTGCAAGGAGTAGCATTGTTTGCCTTTCTTCCAGACTATTTTTTTCAAAAATGTTTGCATAGTGAATTGCTTTAGAAGATAGAGACAATATCTCCCCCCAGAGCACAGAGAAATTTTGTTTACTGTTGAATATGATAAAGATAGTGTCTTCACCCAGGGCAAAGATCAGACAGGCTTACTGACCATTTTAAAGGTTCAAGTTCCCTAAGCTCAGGGTTCCTTTCCTTTCCTGTAATGTAAACCATTTCATGCACAGTTGTCACCTGGCCCTCTTAACATCACTCTACAGAAATTGAGGCTTTGAGTAGTGGCACAAGTACTGGCACTCTGGTTAATGCTGTTACCATGAGTAATAAAGTTCCTATTTTTGTGATCCAGAATTCTCAAGTTTCCTGCCAGCCAGCCTCTATAAAACTGCAGTAGGATAACTCATTAGCTTGTAAGTAGAATAAAATCTCAAATCCTTCAAAGTTCTGGACACACTCATAGGTTCGTTCTTTCATGTTAAAAAAAAAAGAAGAAGAAGAAACAACCTCTAGGCAACATTGTCTTAGAAAGGTGTTTTAAATGAATGTATTAATTCAATTTTTCCTAGTGCAAATTCATTATCACCAGTTGTAGTCTGCTTAGGTAGCTAATGCTATTCAAACATTATTTTTTCCATTAATTTAATGATTAAATTGTTTTGTAATTTCTTTTCATTTGCCCCTGCACTTTCAGTCTATTTTAAGATTAGTTGAGAGGAAAACCTAGCCAGATACATTTATGTTCCTATACTAATGGGTTCATAGAGAGTTGTCTGACACTTTGATGCTTTAGGAAATAATGACTTACTCCATACGGAACAGTTCTGTTCTATGAGAATGTGGAAGAAAAATGCTTAGTTCATGGTAGAAGAGGTTATAGTTGTGTGCCTTACATACATTTAAAAAAATACAAACTTACTATTTCTTTTGCATATGACAATGCTGTTTTATATCTGCAGCTTAAAAAGAAAAGATATTATGTTAGATCAAACTTCAGCTATTTTCTGTACTCCTGGGTTTAATGGGGGAAAGCACTTTTTCTCCTCCTGTCATGCTTATTTTGTTGAATCCTACACATGCATGGAACCTGATTTTTAGCTTCTTTCTAAGAACGCTACATTGTGTGTGGAAACAGTTTGGAGGAAATTTCCATAGAGATTAAAAAAAATACTAACCATGCATTTTGTTCTCATAGAAATTGTGTGAGTAACCATATCTTACACTGGTGATATAATATTTGAGTTACTGCTATAACTAACAAGGTTTCAAAAATATTCCATTATGGAGAGGAATGCCATCTAAATTGTAAGATGCTGTATTTCGCTATAACAATAACATAACATGGCAATATCAATAATTTCCTACTGTTCAGAAATCAACTCACAAATATGTGATTCTGGGACTTAGAAAAAACAGAAGTGAGTTCATAATTCAGAAATTAATTAATTCACTGTTTTCCCAGATTACTCAAAGTAGAAAAAAAATTAGAAGGCAGATATTTATTTTTTGCTTTATTTTTCATATGTATTGGTAAAAAATAAGATAAATGAGAGTATTGTTAAATATATTAATTCAGTTATAAGTCACTATACTTTTCAAAGTTCTGTGTCCTAATCATCCTTAGATTATATAGAAAAGAACCTCTAACCTTTCATTAAAATAAAACATTAATAATGACACAAATCATAGTTGAAAGAAATCTTAGAGATAAATCACATGTATTCCCTAAAAAGCAGAAACAATTTTCTTTTATCAACTAAAGGGGGTCAAAGTTTACATTAAGATAGACATGGAATCTCCAAAAGTGTGTAATACCTCAAGTATTGTATGACTTCTTATTTAATACTTAACATTCTTCTTGTAAATAAAATTTTACATGTATGACATGATGGAAAATATGCATTGAATTGCATTTGTATTCAGGTTGTATATAAATGAAGACACAATATTTTAGGCTGTTGGTTAGTAATCTTTTACATCTGCTTTACCCAGCTGCCTCTCTTTCTCCTCTCTAACAGAATTATAGAACTGAAAGTTACAAGGGACCTAAGAGGTCAGCTAACCAACTTGTCTTGAGGAGTAGTAATCACTCCAACTACCCTTGACATGTGGTTTTCCAACCTTTTCTTGAATAAGTTCAGGAATGAGGTGGAAAGGGCTAATGGCCATAGAAACCAAGAATTTTTTTCACATGAATTATTTCATAAAACTAATTTATGTGGTGAAAACAATATAAAAATATTGTTCCTTGTAATTATAACTTTGCACATTTAGAAAGGTCAGAAAGCACATAATCTTCTAGATGAGTTTTATAAACATTCAAATATCTCATCAAAGATGGGCTAACTATACACTTCTAAACTAAAATCAAGGTAAATGATATGAAATTCAAAGAGTGTCATATTATGTTTAAGCAGCATATTACTTTATACTTTTAGCCTTGTGGTTACTATTCTATCTAGTTAACTGCAATACTTATCTCACAAGTAACCTAAATGTGCACTAATTTGAATATGTGTAAAGAAGCACTGTTTATAATTAAGGACAAAATAGTAGTTTCATATTTCAGTGAAAATTATCAAAATATGTTATTTGTCATGACATAAAGATGGCCTAGGAAGAGAGAATAATAGGTAGACTAAGAGACATGTAGAATTAAGGAACAAAAGAGGATGGAAGGAAGAGAAACTTTATAATGAGTATATGACACCATGTCACTGACACCTAGTCACATTATCAAAATTACCCGTATTTATAGTGACCATATGTCCCATTTTGCCTGGAACAGTCTTGGTTTATGCCTGTTATTCTGGAGGCATCCTCCTTTCACTCCTGAAAGTATCTTTGTTTAGATAATAAATTATATGGTCACCCTACCTAGATTAATTTAAGGAATTAATTCAGTTGTGTTAGAGGTAATTTATTTAAAACATTCATTCTCCTAAATGGGCATATTTAATAATGGTAATTTTTTTTCATTTTAAAATAAACTTTATTGAGGAATAATGTATATACAACAAAAAACATCCATTTTAAGTGCACAGTTCAGTGGGTTTTGAAAAATATATACACCCTTGTAAACACAATTCCAAACCAGTTATGTAATATTTCTATCACACAAAAAGTTCTCTTGTGCCACTTGGTAGTTAATTTCCACCATCAGTCCCAGGAAAACAGTACTTTCTGTCATTATAGGTTAGATATGCCATATCTAGAGTTTCACATGAATGGAATCATACTCTATACTCTCTTTTGTATCTGGTTTCTTTTGTTCATCATAGTGTTTTAGAGATCCACGCATGTTGTAGTATGTATCAGTAGTTCTTTTCTTTTTCTTGCAAAGTAGCATTACATTATATGGATGTGTTACGATTTCTTTAACAATCCACACATTGAAGGAACCTGGGCTGTTTCCAGTTTTGGGCTATTATGAATAAAACTAGTATGAACATTCATGTACAACTCTTTGTGTGGACATATGCTTTCCTTTCTTTTGGATGAAAACCTAGGAGGAAAATAGCCAGATTATACAGTAAGTGTACCTTTAATTTTATAAGAAACTATCAAATTGTTTTCCAGAGTGGTTGTATGATTTCACAATGCTGCTAGCAATATATGAGAGTTTTAGTTGGTCCACATCCTTGCTAACACTTGGCATGGTCACTTTAATTTCAGCCATTCTAGTGAGTGTGTAGCGATGGTTTTCCTTTGCATTTCCCTGACTAATGGAGTTGAATATCTTCTAACATATATTATTTTTTGAAGTGTCTGTTCAAACCTTTTTAAAATTTGCTTAACAGTATTTCAACTATGATTGGAGAAGTGATTAGAAAACATAGCATGCATTAGGGTCCCTGATAGTCGTACTGTAACTTCAACACATCAAAAATAGATTAAAATAAAGTAAGTATAAAATATGAGTTTATAAAAATATAAAAACAAGCTAGATTTTCTTTTCTTTTCTTTTTTCACTCAGCAGGTATTTATTGGGGCACTTCTGGGCCTTGATGGAGATACATTCTAGTTACAGTACCTTTTAGAACATAATTTTTACATCCTCCTTTCCTTTTTTGACAAGTTTATTTAGGTACAAGTGAGCAGAGAAGCTCTTCAGAGCCAAGTGGGAGATGACCAGGAACCTGGAGTAAAATAAATAGAAGGCTAGGTCAGGGGAAAACTTGTTTGAATGGGACAATAAGAGAACAGGGAAACTTGCTTGAATGGGATGATAAGAGAACAGGGAAAACCCCAAAAGATGGCATGGGTGGCAGTAAGCTGGGGAGGAGCCTGGATTGCCTTCAACATACAAGCTAGATTTTCAAAAGCTATAAACTCATCTTTAACGATGGAAAGAATGACTATACACAAAGTGACTGAAGTGATCTCAGTATTGCTCCAGCTTTTTCAGAACAGTTCCATAGACTGTGCTTAGCACAGTGCCTTGTACCCAGTAAGTGCTCAATAAATATCTGTGTGTTTGTGAAGGGTCTTGTATCATATTTAGATTACTGTATTTAATTTGGGGGAATGCATTAATTAAGAAAAATATGCGGTACTTCCTTGGAGGTGCAGTGGATAAGAATCCGCCTGCCAATGCAGGGGACATGGGTTCGATCCCTGGTCTGGGAAGATCTCACATATCACAGAGCAACTAAGCCCGTGTGCCACAACTACTGAGCCCATGTGCTGCAACTACTGAAGCCCGTGTGCCTAGAGCCCACGCTCTGCAACAATAAAAGCCATCACAAAGAGAAGCCTGTGCACCACAACGAAGAGCAGCCCCCCACTCGCTGCAACTAGAGAAAGCCTGCGTGCAGCAGTGAAGACCCAACGCAGCCAAAAATAAATAAAATTAAATCTTTAAAAAAAAAGGGGAAGAAAAATATGCTTTCTATTTTTTACACAATTTTTTTCCTCTTGAAAGCACACATTTCCACTACTGAAAATCTGCTTATTAAGTTAACTAAGTGTCCAGACACTTTTCCAATTTCATCTCATTTAAGTTGATTCACTTCTCACTTATAATACTTAGTTGGTTCAGCTCATATTTGAAATTTATAAACTCTGCTCTGTCAGATAACCTAGAAAAAAATTATCGTTGAGTGCAAAATATTCTTAGGATTAAAAATGAGCTTGTATATGCTGAATATCATGTTCTTTTTTATATTTCTACTCACTTTAGATTATATATATTCCAAATTTATTTCTATAAAATAAGATATTAGATTGTGGGGAATTACATGAATTTTAATCATACACCCAAATTATAAGGAATTAAATATAACATTTCTTATTATATTCACAGAGTCACAAGTAATATATCAGCACTACCAAAACTCAAGAAAACACTTTGTCCAATTCCATTCAATTAA
Source organism: Aethalodelphis obliquidens (assembly GCF_003676395.1). Classification (NCBI taxonomy): domain Eukaryota; kingdom Metazoa; phylum Chordata; class Mammalia; order Artiodactyla; family Delphinidae; genus Aethalodelphis; species Aethalodelphis obliquidens. Next base: position 4,837,042 of record NW_020837998.1, read on the forward strand.
TAAAAGATGAATATGTAAAATTGGAAAACAAAGTTAAACCTTGTGAATTTAGACCATTTTCCATGCAATCTGTATCTGTATCTATTTCTACTGCATATATCTACAGTGAAAGCACAGTTGTGTGTTCTGCATATATACATATATGAAGTGAAACATACAGTTAGTATGTATGAATTGGAAAAATACTTGTTTTTTGTCACTTTATGAACACTATTCCCAGACCACTGCTTTCTTCCTATTCTCTTCCTAGGGCCCTCAATACAAAAAGGCATCCTTCACTACAAAATTCTATCTGATATAACAATAGCTAAAGTGTCCTACTGAATAGAGCAATTCTTATTCGTTTACTTTAAAACATCTAATTAAGATGAAATTATAAATACAATCTAATTACTACTGGAGCAGGATTATCCAATACACTCAGTATTTTGTAAAGGAGAAAGCTGTAATTAATATGCAGTAAATCGATGTCCTAAAAATGAGAACCAAGAATTGCTGAGGTTTTCATATTACACCTTCAGCTTTTCAAGGTTCCCTCTCTAGAACATCATTAAGGAAGTATATTCTTATTTTCCTTAATCCTAATTGATCTTATCTTTTCCTCTCCTGATTAGGTATAGAAATGATGTGGGCCTTGTTTGAATTAGCTAATCCACCATGGAGAGCAATAACAAAGAAGCCCCAAAAGTCCAGATACAGTGGTGTGTGGAAGAGCAGGCTGCATTTGGATTTGTTACCTAATGACAACTGATGTTCCATGCATAATTTCTACTATGGATCAGACATGTCCAATTATAGAGGATAGAAAGTTTTCCCATAGCTTCTATTTGGCACAAATATAGTTTATGAACTAAAGCAACTCTGTGCTTACACATTACCCATGTAATAGAATTCATTTTAACATTTTTAAAGTATCTATTATGTATAAGGTTTTCAGTTGGATCTAAGGGTAAGAAAAGATGAAGATGTAATGTTTGCCCTCAAAGTATTTTTAATCCAATAAAATCAATAAAATTGATATGTCACATACTACACATATATGTTTTCTCATATATATATATTCATATGGCATAGAAGCACCAATGAGGTAAGATTATTACCTGTGCCTGGAGAGCTCCAGAAAGGCAGAGCTATGCTGTGAAGAATGGGTCAAATTTTGAGTAATAGGCATTTCAAACAGAGAGAACAGTGTGAACAAAGGCATAGAAGTGGAAAGTAGAGATTCGAGTTTGTCTGAACCATGAACTAGGTTATAAAGCAACAGGAGTAGAATCAGGAATGTTAACTTTTAATTTTGTTGATGTCTTATTAATCGTTTATTTATTTTATGTGTCATGCTTTCTGAGTCATATATAACTTAACTTGTGTTAAGTTTACCTAACACAAGCCAAGGTAACAAATATATTCTCTTAGGTTTTATATTTTATGTTTTATAGATTAAAATTTTCCATTTTGGCCTATGATCCATTTTGTATATGGTTTGAGAAATTTATGAATTAAGGTTCTTTTTATCTTTCTTCTTCCTCTCCTCCTCCTCCTTTTTCTCCTCCTCCTCTTCTTCTTCTTCCCTTCTTGGCATATGTCTGTCCAATTCTTCCAGCACAGATTATTTATTTATTTATTTATTTGGCTGAGCTGGGTCTTAGTTGTGGCATGTGGCATCTTCATTCTTGCATGTGGGATCTTTGCTGCAGCATGCAAGACCTTTTTTTTTTAGTTGCAGCATGTGGGATCTTTAGTTGTGGCATGCAGGATCTTTACTTGTGGCATGCAGGCTCTTTAGTTGTGGCATGTAGGACCTAGTTCCCTGACCAAGGATCGAACCTGGCCCTTGCATTGGGAGCATGGAGTCTTAGCCACTGGAGCACCAGGGAAGTCCCAACACCATTATTGAAAAGACTATTCTTTCTCTATTTTCTCCTTAGAATTCTCCTTACAGTTTTGTTAAAAATCAATTGACTATATATGTGTGAGGCTATTTCTGAAATCCCTTATGTATTCCATTGATCTACTTATCTTTTTTCCAATACCACATTGGCTTCCATATTGAAGCTTTATACTAAGTCTTGAAATTAAGTCATCTCAGTCCTCTATTTTTTTTCAAAATCATTTTGTTCACCCTTATTCTTAAACCTCAGTGATCATTCTCTCTTCTCAGCAAATATCTCATGATACAGTGTGTGGAGATCATGCTTTCTCAAGTTCTACAGCTCCTGACAGCTTTTCTTTTACTTGATGAGTCAAAAAAAAAAACAGATTTTTTTAGGGTCCTGCAGGACATGTTGTAGACTCAGAAGAAAGTAACAAGAGGATTCAAGTCAATTAGAAAATATGTGCCATGATAAGATAAAAAGTCCTCAATGATGCTTATTACAGGAGGGAAAAGCTAATTCAATTAAAAGAAAATATTATCTTACACTTAATTTTTCTGGTTTTGTAAAAATAATACAAAAGTTCATTTATGTGAACTGTATGATTAAGGCCTAATTACCATGAAGCATGACAATAATATGTGCATTATTGAGTAAATGTTAGACTTACTTTGCTATGTTTTATTTCAGTATAACAGGAAATTGCAAAGATGTTTAGCAAGTCTTCATAGATTTCTGGATGACAGAGCACAATTGTTGCTAATGTGACAAATTGTATATGCAACTCCTTTTTTTTAATTGGGAATTTTTCTATGGGAGAAAAAAATTAAAAATAAAGTTTAAAAAAAACAGACTGAGAAAAATACTGCAACTCAAATCACAAGTGGCAAAGGCTAACTTCCTTAACATATAAAATGCTCTTTCAATTCAAAAAGAAAGAAAACTCATGATAAAAGTGCACAAATCAGATTAACAAATAGTACACAGAAAAAGAACTGCCAATGACACTTAAAAAAACAGAAAAAAATGCTAAATATCACTTATATGTGACATAAAATATAAACTACAATGAGCTATCAGATTTCAACTATAAAACTGTCAAATATCAACAACTTTGGTAACATATTGTACTAGCAAGGATGACTCAGATACTCTATTTCATAGTCATACACATGTGCAAAATGATTCATATACAGAAAAAATATTCATTGTAAAGTCTTTTTTAACAGAAAAAAATGGAAACAAGTTTCTGTTGACTGAATATCAGTTAAATGCATTCTGATATGCATGCACATACATACACATGCATTTGTTTATAAATGCATAGATTATGTCTGGAAGTGTGTACACACAAAAATCCGGTTAGAATGATTGCCTCCTGAGCATGGAACCTAGAGAAGGAAGATTTATTTTTCACTATATATTCTTTTGTATGTTTTTATGTACTACCACTTTTTAGATAAAGACGCAAACTTAACACATTCATTTTTCCCAAGTCAACTTCTAAGTTAAATTCTAGCTCTTATTCTTCCCTATTTTCCCCCCTTCCATCTCCTTTCCTTCCAGAAAAATCAGTCCTAAAGCTATTCAGTAAGCCAAAGCAAGGTAGGTAATCATGCTGGAGGATATGTAAGCAGCAGTGGCCCAAATTAGGGTGTCAGAGTTGGGTAAGAAGAACATCTCCATAGGAGTCCTGCATACAAAGTATGTTTAAAGTCATATCCAACTGAAATAAGAAAAGCATCTTAGTTTGGGCTGCTATAACAAAGTACCATATACCGGATGGCTTATGAATGGCAGAAATTTCTCTCTCACAGTTCTGGAGGCTGGAAGTCCAAGATCAGGGTGCCAGCATGGTCGAATTATGGTGAGGATCCTCTTCCTGGGTGCAGACTGCTGACTTCTTTTTGTAGCCTCACATGAGAGAGCAGAAAGGGGAAGCAACCTCCTTCATGACTCTTATAAGGGCACTAATCCTATTCATGAGGGTTCCATCTTCATAACTAAGGAGGGCATATGCAGGGAAGTGGTCTGGCACTGGGTGTCATAGCCCAGGCAGGGTGAGGGAGGCTTCCATGAGAGGAGAAGCCTGGTTTGAGTTTAGGGTCCAAGCAAGGTGAGAAGGACATCTACATAAGAGGGCTGCACAGGGGAGGGGAATGGGGACAAAGTCAAGAGATTAGTTATATACAGAAGGGGTTGATCAAATAAGTAAATATATTAAACATAACAGAAGCCAGGTTTTTCACTGTCAGAAAAAAGGAAATAAAATATGGAAAGGGATAAAACTAGGATAAAACCCGATAGTGTAGATTGAAATTGAAGATATTGATATGAGCTCATGGTTTAAAAAATATAGAGATAGATATGCAAATAAATATATAACTAAAGTTTTGTTTGTGTTTGCATACACACACATATACATACCCTAGCCTTGGCTCAGCAACATCTCAATACCAATGAACACATGTAGTACTCAGATCCTGATTGTAAATACCATTTTGCACTAAAAGGGACCAGAGCTGCTTGAAGAAATGAGTGATTCTGGGGCTGGTCAAGGAGAATATAAGATTTTGATAGTTGTACTGTGGTTATGTTGAATAAAGTCCTCGTTTGTAGGAAATATACATTAAACTAGTATTAGGGGTTGATGGATATCATGTTGGTAATCTATTCTCAAGTAGTTCAGAAAAAAAAAAAACATTCCCTGAAGTGTACTTGTAACTTTTTCTATAAATTTGTGATTGTTTCAAAGGTTACATTTTTTTTAAACTTTAAAAAAGAAATTGTATAAAATCAAGTTTCATTTTATCACTGGTATATTGAACGTCTGTCACATTTCTTTCTATTTTATTATTTGCTTCCTTTCCTTAGTTTTGCATACTACATGTGCAGTTGAAGAAATACTCTGGAGGGTCTACTTTTTCAAACTTATTCTTTTTTTTTGAAAACATCACCAAAGAGATCTTTTATACATGGAATTCATCAATAAGTTGGAAATGCTCAATTCTGCTGGCATTTAATGGTGTTCCAACATATTAATGTTTTCAGTGATTTCTCTCTAGTTCAGGATTACAGAACAAAATTCCTGAAAGCACACATGTGCGTGTGCATAGGCATGCACGCACGCACACACACACACACACACAGAATAATAAAAACAGTATAAAGAATATATTCATGGTTGTGGTAAGCCCAAGTTTGAAACTACCGTTAGCTCTGACCATAAATTTATTCTATCACATTAATTCAATAGGTTTATAATAAGTATCTCCATAATTTTCAAATCCTTTCATTTTTTTTCAGGTGACTTGGAACATAATGGAAATGTTTCTTATGTGGTAACATGGTGAAAATTAAAACATTAGCTGGTTTCTGAACATTATGAGATTTGTGAAAGAAACAAATTAAGTCTGGTTAATTTCAGTAGCTGGATACACTCCAAACCTAATCAACATTTTCTTCCCGCTATTAGAAAAAACACCTGTAAGCCTCCTGCGTCTGGAAACATAGCACTGTCATTTTCATTCATGTTCATAACATGCAGGCTAGAGCCATTTTTAAAGATTAACTTACTATTATATTGTGGAGCATTTATACAGAATTTTGAGAACTTTTAATAGAAATATTTGAAGAGAAAATATTTAATATGTTTAAAGACAAAAACAAAAAATGCAGGAATCAGTGTGTAGAGGATACGGTCTGTGAATGTGTGAAACAAAGGTAAGGAAAAAAGAATCAACATGTTTTACTTTTTAAAAATTGGAAAAATTAAATTATCATTATAAACAAAAGTGTAGCCAATAACTACTATGGAAGATTGAAATTTGTTTTTATAAGAATCCTTCTCCCCTACATGAGCTAAATAGAAAACCTTTTCACTTTCAAGAGAGTACTTAGATTCAGAGTTCTGTTAAAAGTAGTATTCTTGGCTATTTTCAAATGACTTTACTACTTTTATTAGGATAATGCAAACTTAATACTATGATGATTGGAGAGTTAAGATTGAAAGAATATATCAACTGTTGCTGAAGATTCATTTATTTATTAACTATTCAATGCCCAGAATCTACTTTCCTTAGGGAAATAAATTTTGTGATTCCCTTTACTGTGTCAAGCCCTGTGATTGGAACTTTACATATAATATCTGTTTCAATCTTCACAATAACCCTATGAGAGAGGAATTGTTATTTCCATGTTGCATGCGTGAAGATTAGAGGCTAAGTAATTCACAGTCCAACAGGAAAGCTGAATTCTATGACTGGCTCATACCTAAGATTATACTCTTTTAATTAAGTTTCATGTACAAATATAATGCAGTTAAAATGAAAGGTATTTGGTTCGAATAAAAAACTCCTTATGGAAGAGTGATTTAGTATAACTCACCATTTGTAGCAGTTACAAAATTGTAAAATTTTGTCAAAGAACTACATAGTGAGGCTCTAAGTTAGAGTATTAAACAAAAACGAAACATCTGTTCTTCAAATTTTATTCTTGAATGACAACTCCCAAGCTCCTAGCACTGAATCTGCTGCACGGAAAGCACTCAATACCTACTCTCTCCTTCTCTATCTTTTGTGTGTGTGTGTGTGTGTGTGTGTTTTAAAACAAATTAGACTATAAATTTAAATAATATCCTGTGTCCAGTAAGCCATAAAACTTCTCTCTGGGCAATAACAAATTCATTCTAATCCACTACTTTCCACAGATCTTAATTTTATAGTCTTACCCTATTCTCTTTGTTCTCAAGATTCTCAGATCTGACATGTGAAATGGATTATGAAGTAACCCAAGACTAGATAAATGATAAGGTGTAAAAGTGTAAGAAGACAAAAGGAAAACTATAATAACCTCATGGTTTCATATTTCAGAGAGGGAGGATTATTATGTATTTTTCAAGAGAGAAAATTCTACAAAACATCATTATTAAAAAGCTATACAAGTTTCAAAATCTTTAAATGATTACATAATCTGTGACTTAATAAATAAATGTAGGTAACCTTTAATCAAGAGTGCCCTGAGCTTAAATTCCTCCAAGCTTCCTCACTGCTCAACTTTGTTCACTTAATATTGTAAAAGAGGATTGTCCTTTTTACACTTATCATATCAAATCAATCTTATTGTCATGTCAAATTCAAAACATTTCCATTTTTCAAAGTGACCATCAAATGAGAAAAATGTCATAGACATACTGTACCGGACATCTGCTGCTTTGTCTGCCCAGTATTCCTCTCCCTTTCCTTTGGAAGCTGCATCTTCGTTATTGCATACAGGCTAGATGGAACCACCAGTGTGCTTCATCCTACCTGGCCCAGGGATAGGCAAGCAACCTAACCAAGCCCATCATATTCTCTTTGTCTTTTTGAAATTGAATCCAAAGTGGAGGAATAAAAAATGGGGGAATAGGAGCTATTTATCTACAAACTGAATCCCTGGAAATGTTCTGATTCCAGGCTTTCTGCGAACAGTTACTTATTTCTTTATATCTGTGACCCATATCATTTCCTACCAGTTAAGTCTCTATTTGTTCAAGAAAATCAGAGTTCATGTCTGTTCATTAGACTCATAGATCCCTACAGCTGATACACATAATTAATTAAAACATCTACAAGGCATCTGACAATGATAATCATCAACTATTTATAGGCAAGACTGATAAACATGGGCTTCATTTATAAATAACAATAGCTAACATGTATTGGGAGCTCAACTGTTTGCCACTATATTTGCTATGCATGTATTTCATTGCTTCATTTAATTCTCACTTCTCTAAGAGACAGGTATTATACTTGGTGCAATTTTACAGATGAGGAAACTGAGGTATAAAAAGGACCAATTACTTGCACATGTTCATATAAGTGGTAAGTGATACAGCCAGGACTTGACTTGAACCCTGAAAGTCTGACTTTAGCACCTATGTACATTACCATGACACAATAACTGCTTGACATTAGCTACTGCTGGTAAAATAACTCTACCCAAAGATGAATAGATCCACTCCAGACTAGAGGGATATTTCTAGAACTAGGTTATCAGTCTTATAGAATATGTGTATCATTAACTTGAATGAAGACATGCAACTCATTATTATTAAATCTGGGTATGACACAAAGCCTGGAGAAATAGCTAATGACATTGGGTGACATATTTTGAAAGGAATACTGCACCCACATAGGGCTCAATAAATGTTCACTTCTTTCTTCCCTTTCAGAGATGCTGTGAGGCATTCATTCAATGAAGAATTGTACCTCATGACCCTTAGGCCTTATGATCCTCTCCGACTTTATAGTTCTATTTTCTTTGCATAAAGTAGATTCCTGAATTTTGTATAATTTGAATCTTCTTTGGCATATTTTATTTTCATTTGTCTTGGGATACTTCCAAAATTCTCTTTTGATTTTCTCTTTGATCCAATGGTTTTGGTGGCTCAAGAGTGTGTTGTTTAGTTTATACATATTTGTAAATTTCCCCATTTCCTTACTGTTATTAATTTCTAGTTTTATTACATTGTGGTCGAAAAAGATACTTGTGATGATTTCAATATCCTTTAACTTGTTAAGACTTTTTTTTCCACATAACATACGATCTATCTTGGGGAATGTTTCTTGAGGACTTGAGAAGAATTTATATAATTCTGCTGTTGGGTGGAAAGTATTGTTATGTGCCTGTTAGGTCCATTTAGTCTATAGTATTGTACAGTTCTGTTGTTCCCTTATTGATTTGCTGTCTGGAGATCCTATCCATTATAGAGTGTGTGGGATATTGAAGTCTCTTGTTATTATTATATTGCTATTTCTTCCTTCAGATTTTTCAATGTTTAGGTACTTTGATGTTGAGTTTGTATATATTTATAATTGTTAGATCTTCCTGTTGAACTGACCCTTTTGTCATTATTTAAGACCTTCTTTACCTCTTGTAAGTATAGTGACCCCTGTTCTCTTTTGATTACCATTTGCATGGATATCTTTTTCCATCCTTTCACTTTCATCTGATATTTGCCTTTAAATATAGAGAATCTTTTATATGCAGAATATTGGTGGATTTTTTTTTAATCTATTCAGCCATTCTATGTGGTTTTTTTGTTTGTTTGTTTGTTTTTTGTTTTGTTTGTTTTTTGCGGTACGCCAGCCTCTCACTGTTGCGGCCTCTCCCGTTGCGGAGCACAGGCTCCGGACGCGCAGGCTCAGCGGCCATGGCTCACGGGCCCAGCCGCTCCGCGGCATGTGGGATCCTCCCAGACTGGGGCACAAACCCGTGTCCCCTGCATTGGCAGGCGGACTCTCAACCACTGCGCCACCAGGGAAGCCCATTCTATGTGTTTTAATTGGGAGAATTAATTCATTTATGCTTAAAGTAATTATTGATAGGTAAGGACTTTCTTCTGTATTTTGTTAACTGTTTTCTAACTGTTTTGTCAATCTTTTGTTTCTAACTTCCTTTCTTGCTGTCATCCTTTGTGATTTAATGATTTTTTTTGCAGTGGTATTATGTGATTTCTTTCTCTTTGCCTTTTGTATATCTGCTTGAGGTTTCTTTTTTTTTTTTTTTCCTTGCGGTTACCATGAGGCTTATATAAAAATCTTATAACAGTGTATATTAAGATGATAACAATTTTACTTCTTCTTCTCCTACATTTTATGCTATTGGCATTATAATTTAGATCTTTTTATGTTGTGTACATTAACAAATTATTGTATATGTAGTTATTATTAATACTTTGGACTTTTAACTTTTATACTTGACTTAAAGGTGATTTATGCACCACCATTACAGTATTAAAATATTCTGAATTTGACTGTATGCTTATGTTTACCAGTGAGTTTTATACTTTCATATGCTTTCATGTTACTAATTAGCATTCTTACATTTAACTTGAAAAAACTCTTGAGCAAGGCAGCTCTAGTGGTGATGAACTCCCTCAGGTTTTGTTTGTTTGGGAAAGTCTTTATTTCTCCTTCATTTCTGAAGAACAGCTTTGTTGGGTACAGTATTCTTGCCTGGCAGGATCTTTTCTTTCAGCACGTTGAATACATCATCCCACTCTCTCCTGGCCTTCAAGATTTTTGCTGAGAAATTCACTGAAAGCCTTATGGAGGTTCCCTTATATGTGATGAGTCACTTTTTGTCTTAACTGCTTTCAAACTTCTCCCTTTGTCTTTAACTTTTGATAATTTGATTATAATATGCCTCATAGTTTTCTTTGGGTTGATGCCGTTTGGGTACTTTTTACCTTCATGAATCTGGATATCTATATCCTTCCCAAGATTTGAGAAGTTTTCAGCCACTATTTCTTTAAAAACCTTTCTGACCCTTTCTCTCCTTCTTCTCCTTCTGAGAGTCCCATAATGTTTATATTGATTCTCTTGCTAGAATCCCATAAATCCTGTAGGCTTTCTTCACTCTTTGTCAAGTTTTCTTTTTTCTCCCTTGATTGGGTAAGTTCAAATGATCTCTCTTTGAGTTTGCAAATTCTTTCTTCTCCTTGATTAAATCTGCTGTTGAAATTTTCTATTTCATTTATTGTATTCTTCAGCTCCAGAATTTCTGTTTGGTTCTTTATTATTATGATTTCTATATCTTTTTTGATCTTCATATTTTGTTCATGCATTGTTTTCCTTATTTCATTTTTTTGTCTATCTGTGTTTTCTTGTAGCTGATTGAGCTACCTTAAAACAATTATTTTGAATTCTTTGTCAAGCAACTCATGGATCTCCAATTCTCTGGGATCTATTACTGGATTATTATTAGTTTCTTTTGATGGTGCTGTGTTTGCCTGATTCTTTGTGATCTGTGTCACCTCAGGTTGATGTCTATGCATATGAAATAGCAAATTCCTTTTCATATCTTTGACAGGTAAAGACTTTCTGCTGCTAAGTCTCTGGACACATGGAATTGCTTTCAGGATTGCCATAAAGTGTGGCTGAGGCCAGGTGACATGTCTGCTGTCAGCTCTGCAGTTGGATACATGACTTGCAGGTCTGTTACCTGGGCAGCAGGTGACTGTAGTGCCAGGTCCCAGTGGACAAGACTGTTTCTGGGATCACAGTCTAACAGTGCTGGAGCTCTATCATGGGACCATTTCTGGGTTCACAGTTGAGTCCACAGGTGATGGACCTGTTTCTAGGGGCCCAGATGTGTGTGGCTTCCACTAGTTCCCTGAATGGGCTCTCAGCAAGTCCCTGGGTGGGTCCCTGAATACGTAGGACTGATTTTGGAGCGCCATAGAGTGGGACTGGAACTGGGTCACAAGGCCTGTTATTGGAGGGCATGGTTGGATGTGTCCCTTGCCAGGTCTCTGGGCATGCAGGACTGACTCCTGATCATAGCACATCAGAGCTGGAGCTGGTTCACAGGGCTGCTTCAAAATCTGCAGTCAGATCTGTGGTAGGTGGGCCTGTTACAGAGGGCACAGATGCATGTGGCTCCTCCAAGGTCCATTGGTGGACAGGATTGGTGGCAGGACTGTAGCCAAGGAGGGCTGCAACCCAGTTTTTAGTGTGATGGAGTTGCTTTCAGTCTGCAGCTGAGACCACATTTGGCAAATCTTGCCACTGAAGTGTAGGACTGCCTTCTCAGAGTGGCTCTCCTCAGTCTTGGATTTTACCAGGAATGTGTAATCTCTTGCCTAGATCTGAAAACACCCACAAAGGCACTTTTGTCCATGGATGGTTACCAGATCATTGCTTCCATGGGGGAATGCAAGCTAGGGACCTCCTATTCCAGCATTTTTTGGTATTACTATCTAGGTATAATTTTTTAAAAATAGGTAGGTCCTTCTGGTTTCAAGACTCAAAATTAGGTTTAAAATAAAACTTACCTGATTTTCAATATGTCTCCTGGATCATTGTCCTTTCTACTTTGACTTTAGACTTTCTGGTATCTAAATCAAGAATAGGCAAACTATGGCCCAGGGGCCAAAACTGGTCTGCCACTTGTTTTTGTAAATAAAAGATTATTGTAACACAGCACACTCTTCTGTTACCGTAGCACAGTTAAGTAGCTGTGACAGAGATTACATGGTTCACACAGCCTAAAATATTTACTATCTGGCTATTTACAGAAAAAACTTTGCTTACCCTTGGTATAATAATCAAAAAATGATTTCTAAAATGATCAGCCTTGGACAAATGGCTGAGGTAGATAAAATATAATATGATAATCTTATACTACCAGAAATTAAAGAATTGCTTAAAAAAAGAATGGGGCCTGTCAAAAGGACAAAAGGAACCAACTTGAGAGAGTTCCTAATGGCCAAAGCTGAAGAGTTTTGAGCAGCAAAATAAAGGTAGTGTTGGATGGTAAATCAAAGAATAAAGTAAATATACATGAGTCCATAATAATATAAATAAATAATTGAATAACTAAATAATTAGGGGAGAAAGGACAAAACTTCCTCTTCAAAGAATACCAGTTAATAAATGTGGAAGGAATAAAAAAAAATAGAAAATAACAATTAACACACCAGAGTAATAATTGCTGCAGGTTAGATCCACAGAGGGATACTAAAATTAGTGGGTGAAAATTTAAGAAGAAATTGCTGCAGGTTAGATCCACAGAGGGATACTAAAAGGAATGAAAAAAATAGAAAATAACAATTAAAACACCAGAGTAATAATTGCTGCAGGTTAGATCCACAGAGGGATACTAAAATTAGTGGGTGAAAATTTAAGAAGAAATTTGCATAGCCTTGAAAAATTTTCCCCTGAATTTTTAATAATTATTGTGGTAGATTTTAACATAAGCCCACACTCCTTTGATACTCTTTTTTCAAGAATGGAGCTTAATTCCCCTCTTCTTGTGTATGGGCTGTACTTGGTGACTCATTCTAAAGAGTGAAGTATGGGATGAAAAAAAATAGTTACTTTAATAATATATCAGTAACTTGGAAGTTACCACCTTAACCAAGTGTTCAAAGTCAACATCAACAGTAATGTCTTGTTGATACCATGTAACATCTCCTATAATGCTATGAGAAAGGTGCTTTATCTCCGTCATATTCTTCCTGAAGATCTATAACTTTGGTCTCATATGAAAAAAACATCAGACTAACACAAACTGAGGAATGCTTTACAAATAACTAACCAGTGATCTTCAAATGTGTCAAGATCATGAAAAACAAGGTAAGATTGAGGAACTGTCAAAGATTAAAGGAGAACAAGGAGAAATAATGACTAAATGCAATGTAGTACCTTGGATTGGATCCTGGAAAGGAAAATAAAAATTAGCAGAAACACTGATGAATATAAATAAATTCTGGAGTTTAGTGAATAATAATAATGTAACAAGGTCAATTTCTTAGTTTTGAAAAATGTACCATGGTAATTTAAGATATTAACGCTATAGGAAGCTGGATGAAGGGTATGTGGGAACTCTGTATTTTCTTTGTAATTCATCTATATATCTAAAATAATTTCAAAATAAAAAGTTTAGAATCCAAAACAAAAATGAACCCTCTTACACTGTTGGTGGGAATGTAAATTGGTGCAGCCACTATGGAAAACAGTAAGGAGGTTTCTCATAAAATTAACCAAATAAAGTTGCCATATGATCCAACAGTCCCACTGCTGGGCATATACCCAGACAAAAGAATAATTCAAAAAGATACATGCACCCCCGTGTTCACTGCAGCACTATTTACAATAACCAAGACATGGAAAGAACCCAAATGTCCATCGACAGATGAATGGATAAAGAAGATATGGTATATATATATATATATATATATATATATATATATATATATATAAAATGTAATATTACTCAGCTGTTAAAAAGGTTGAAATAGTGCCATTTGTAGCAACATAGATAGATCTAGAGATTACCATACTAAGTGAAGTAAGTCACAAAGGGAAAGACAAACACCATATAATATCACTTATAGGTAGAATCTGAAATATGCCACAAATGAACTTATCTATGAAACAGAAACAGACTCACAGACATAGAGAGCAGACTTGTGGTTGCCAAGGGGGAGGGGGTGTGAAGAAGGGAAGGACTGGGAGTTTGGGATTAGCAGATGCAAACTATTATATATAGGATGGATAAACAACAAGGTCTTACTGTGTAGCACAGGGAACTATAT
>NW_020837998.1:4851394-4886470 GCF_003676395.1 Aethalodelphis obliquidens
ATAACTGAGTCACTTTGCTGTACAGCAGAAATTAATACATTTTAAATTAACTATACTTCAATAAAATTTTTAAAAAGTTATCTGCCATGAAGTTTTAATACACATCCATAAAAGCTGTAATGCCTCTTTCCTCTTACTCAATTTTCACACTAATGTACTGCAAGTGAGACAAAAGAGGATGACTTAGAAAAATAAAATTAGCATCATATGTCTTTTTACATACTTGACACTAGGCCATATTGGAGACTAATGTAATGATAACATTAACATGAAAGTCAAAATATACAAAAATCATTTTCTTAGTACCCTCTCTTTTACGTGATAGTAAAAAATACTTTATTAGGCCATGTGGTTAGCTCTCTTACATATTTTATTTTATAGCAAATTCATCATAACCTTACACTGTACCCAGTATTATCCAGGGTATTTTTCCAAAGTCTTGTTCATGTAAGTTTAGGGAATGCTCTATTAAAAATATTAAACTGGATTCTTTACCATAGGACTTTGTAGAAGTTTAATATATTAGTGTACTTTATGAATCTTATACAACATATACAGTATAAAGTGTCCCAAATGTCTTTGAACATAGGTCAGTTTTGCATTGAACATCTCATGGGATTTATGTAGGAAAAACCAACATAGCCTTTCCTTTAAATGTCACAGTTATAACCTTATTGCCTTATAGTAATATTAGCTCCCATTCTATTTTAACATGGTTTTAAGTTTTAGTATATGCCAGTGCCTATACTAAGTGTTTTGTTTGTTTGTTTTGTGGTACGCGGGCCTCTCACTGTTGTGGTCTCTCCCGTTGCAGAGCACAGGCTCCAGATGTGCAGGCTCAGTGGCCACGGCTCACGGGCCCAGCCGCTCTGCGGCATGTAGGATCCTCCCAGACCGGGGCACAAACCCGTGTCCCCTGCATCGGCAGGCGGACTCTCAACCACTGCGCCACCAGGGAAGCCCAATACTAAGTGTTTTATATACTTTATACAATTTAATCTTCAAAACAACCCTGTGAAATAATTGTTCAAATAAGAAAATGTATTTGCCCAAAGGTAGTCAAAATGCTATTAAGGGGCTATGATCTATGATGGAAATAAACCCTTGCCCATCTGACTACAAATCCAATGTCTTTAATCACTAAGCCACAGTGCCTCCATGAACTAATGTGGTGCTTTCCTGAATAAGACAGACTAATTATGTATTTGTTTAGGGAGTGTAATACTCTTTAGGAGTTTCCACGGAGCCACGTTCTATCACCTCCTAAATTACCCCTTGACAGAGCACCTCTAGAAATCTTTCTCTTAGATTTGTAGACTATTATCTAGAACACAAACAGTAACTAAATAAAGTGAAGCTGAGTATAGAAATAGTTCTTACACATTTGTTTATCTGAAGTCAACAGAGCAGTTGATGAACTAGAGAAGTCTGTTATAAATCTCAAGCGAGTGTTATTGATGATTAATTTAGTATAAGTTTCAAACCCTCATATTTCTGTGAATCAAATACAAGTGTGCTTACAATTTTTCCAAGCATGAGAAATTCGGAACACTAGAAAACTGAAACCTCTAATATATGAAATATACCTTAATTTATTGAAAGCTACACAAAGTCAACAAACATCAAAGTAGAGAAATAATCTAGTTTTTGATCAATTTGTTCAATTTTTGTCAATTTGTAACACCAGCAGTTAGAATAGCACCTGGTAATATTAAGTACTTAAGATTGTTGAGTGAATGAATGAACGCATGATAGAAGTAATCTGAAAAAGTCCTAATTAAAATATTTCATCTCAAATCCCTCAGGCCCAAACACATTCTAAATAAGTAATCTTTGTTGGTTGGTTTCTATTTTGTTTTTGTTGGGAGTGAAGGATGTAGATAAGAACATTCCTTCCCCTCACTCAGAATTATAGAACTGAAAACAATCTTGAAGATCATTTTTCTAAGCATCTCACCTTAAAAAAGTAAAGCCCAGATCTGTAAAGAGGTAAAGTGACATCCTGGAGATTATACAGGGAATCATCATTTCTCCTAATAATCTTTGATTTAACATTCTTCCCACCTTCAAATGTTAAACTAAATGCCTATTTGTCCTTTCAAACCACTGCATGCATATTTTTATCTCTGCACTATCTTTTACTAAATTTATTTAATTGAGTCCATTTACTTGATTATAATCACTTTGAAAGAAGAGATTTTTTTGATTCAAGTTTGCATTCACACACACACAAACACACACAAACACACCTTGTGCTTGGTAAATCTCAAAAAAAAAGTGTTTATTACCTGAACAAAATTATTAAGTGAAAGAATAGGGCTAGACCTAGGCTTTATGAATATGTGTTGGGAAAAAGCAGTCTCATATGCACAGAATTCTGATCCCCACTTGGTTTCATAAGAATAGGCCTTGGCCTGGGAACACTTCCTTACTAAGAGATAAGTTATCACAGCTTGTGCTAGACTTGTCACCTTGTGTGAGAATATCTTTCCCTGTTTCATACTCAAGTATACTCCTTTGTTAGGCTTAAGTGTGTGCACTATATGTCACCTGGCCAATCCTACTGCTATATCTGTCCCATTTTGGGAGGGGACAGGGTCCTTCCGCTGCAGCACAAGATGGATGCACACAAGCCAATTGCCCTATGCCTACTGCTGAGAGGGACTCGCTGGTCATGAGAGACTATGTCCACTACTGAAGTTGATCTTCTTCTGCTTCTTCTCTATGTGAGTAAAGCATTTTTCCTCCCAATGCTTGGCTGTGTTGTTTTCCTTGGTGACTCTGATATCAAGATACAGTTGGAAGAAGTGCTCAGACTTCTACTCCTGATAATAGGCAATAGATGCTACTTGTTTGACAATATGGCTCTTTCCACAACATTATTTTGCCACTTCTCTAATTCCATTTTTACATCTATTTGAAAATAAAACTACATAACCTATGTGGAAATTGGTTTTTCTACTGAAATAGTTCTGTTTGCCTCAGCTTCTTCAAGATGCTGTAAGATATTCCAAAGTAAAATATAGAAACTAACAGAAACCCTTTGAAGAAAAATGGGTTTTTAAAAATCCCAAGGTCAAGGTAAGGATATGAAATGTCCAAAATACTGAAATATAGAGACAGAAAGATGAGTGGTTGCTTAGGACTTGGGAGGGGAGGAGATGAGGAGTGACTACTAATGGGTTTCAGGTTTCTTTGGGGGATGAGGAAAATATCCTAAAATCAGTTTATGATGATGGTCACAAAACTCTAAAAACCACTGAATTGTACACTTTAAACAGGTTAGCTTCAATATAACTTAAAAAATACCTCCCCTCAATGAAAGGAAATTGTCCACAGGAAAACAGATTGTTAGCAAAGCTGAAATCTCTTGAAGTCCCATGATTTAAAATTTACACTTAATATGCTTTATATCAGAAAGGTGCCATATTACCCATTCTGTACTTTTAAGCATGTATACAGAAGCAATGAAAAATAATCTCGTAGAGCATAATCAGATATGGGTCCAATTCCAGTTCTAACACTTAATTGCTGTGTGACTGAGTTGCATAACCACCTTGAGCCTCCATTCCTTCATGTGGGACTATTAACAGTGCCTAATCCACAAGGCTGTTATAAACATTAAATACGATATCACATTGGTCACTTTTATTTTACAGTATTTCCAATTCCAGACTCTAGTCTCTAATTCTACCCACATGATCATTTTTGTTCTTTATTTCTGCTTATGGAAAATTCACATATTCCAACTCTGGACTTTAACCTCTAGTCCCACAAGCATTCTCATTTTTGTTCATCTCTCCTTTATGTGGTAAAGTTACACACAAATACCTTCACTCTGCTACATCCTACATGCATTAGGAATGAAAGCTCTCAAGGTGAACTTATGTATTTGAATCCCATATCTAACACTATTAACTGTGTGACTTTTGGTAGGTCTGTTGCCTCAGTTTCTTCATCTGTAAAGCAGAGATAAAATAATATTAACATCATAGGGTTATATATTTTTGTATATATAATGCTGAGGATAGTACCTGGTAAATAGCAAGTTCATAATAAATGTTGATATTAACAATATTTAAGAGTCTATTACTTTTTATAAAAATCTTCAACTCATGGATCCATAAACATTCTGGTGTAGCTTGTATTTTCCACTAAAGACTTGTTCACCCTTTTCACCAGCCTACTTCATTCTACACTTTATCCTTATGTACACTATATAGCCCTTTGTGTACTATAGCACCCTTTCCTTCTCATACTTACTTCTTTATCCTGACTTAATCAGTTGGCCTTGACAAAGTCCCATCCTCATACTCTGTGTTCATTCAGTAACTGACTCATGGAAAATCAGGGGATTACCTCTGAGGTCACTGACATTATTTGTTCTAGAGTAATTCATAAATTATGCCTATTAAGTTTCTTGGACACAAAGGTACAGAGTAGGTGATGGGGATTCTCTAGAATATATCCAGAGTAAGTAATATGATCTCCATAATACCTAAGTATTCTTTATTTTTAACAGAAAATAATTCAGAAATACCTGTGTCGTATTTGCAGTTAACCTCCCAAGGAACTAATAATTGAGAAACTTTAAAAAGTCTATTATTTTTCTTTGAAAAATAGAATGGGTATTTCTAAGTTTTCACAGATTGTTATAGAAAGTTCTGTGTTGCAGTAAAATTAAGGCAATATTTTGGTTAAGTGTTATAGTAAATGATAGCTGTTCAGAGAAATTCAGTTCCTAATTTTTTGTTACTGGCAGTCATATTAGTGCCCTGGACAAGTTATGAAAGGCTTACTAACATTACTGGCTATAATAAGCCAGCACTTCCATCTTATTAATGTGGCTTTTTTCCCCCAACATGTAAAACTTTTGAAACAGAATTGGTGTATTATGTAGATTCTTTACTATTCATGACCTGATATATAGATTAAGTAGTAAAGTAGTGTTTGCCTTTGGAAAGTATGAATATTGTGTTAAGATCCTATAGGTTTTTCTTTTCCTTATTCAGCCTCACTTGTTCCTGACTTTTAGTAGTCCAGTATGCATCATTGTCACTTTTACATTAGTGCTGCTACCATGAGCATTTATGCTAATTTAGTATATGTGCCAAAGTTATTACTGTTAGCTTCTGAACTGAGAATTAAACCTCATAAAGTCAGCTAACTGTATAGAATATTTCAGTATATCTCTGTCGATGAATTGTAAAGTCTATAGCCCCCTTAATGAGTAACTCAAGAAATAGATCTTTTCATTTACATAATAGATGAACATGTGCCCCTACAGTCCTGTTGAGAACCTCAGTTGAAATGTACAATACTTTTCATAAGCAGTTGTTACCATGTCCTCTAGTTGTTGCTATCTGATAAAATCTTCTAGCATATGTTTGATATTTAGATATGTGTCAGTAGCTACACACCATGGAGATATCAAATGCTGCTTTCTTTTGTAAAAATCAGAGACAATAAAAGATTTGGAATGTGAGAGATACATATCTGTAGCTGTAGATACTTTTTTGCTATTTTTTCATTTCTTTGATGTGTGTTATGTGATTTTTGCAGTGGTTACATACATGCAATAAATAGTTATTTCCCTTGTTCTTAAAATGAAATTTAATATTAAATTTGATATCATATTTTGATAATACATTTGATAATGTATATTGATATTACCTCCATTTAAGCTATTTAATGCACGTCTTAAGCATTTACCTGTATCTTATTTGTACATATTTCCATTTTAAAAGAAACAACAACAAGCAAACAAACATGCTCCTAAGTAGCTTAAGCTTAAATTGTTTGGCAGTAAGGAATGACTGAGGAGTAATTATGTATTCTGAGGGTGAATTATTTCTACTTGTTGAGACAATTACATTGGACCTGTAATTTCAGCATGCATTGTTTTTCTTTAAACTTTTGCCAATATAAATAATTTTGCGCTGTTTTTTTTTCAGTTGTACAACTTCAACTTTTAATACAATTCAAATAAAGATTAAGTGAATGAAGAAATGTTTTCAAAGAAAAATCTCCAGAATACTTCACTAAGCAAGACAAGCCATTCTCTAGGGATAACAATATGCTTTAATGAAACATAATATTTTACACAGGTTAAAATTTTGTTTAACAATAAGTATACATATCTTTAAAACATCAAATATTCCTTTATATTCTTACCTAAATGTCCTCAGTGGATACCTTCCATGGTTTCTTTGATGGGCATCATTAGATTTCGAGATAGAAAAGTTTCCTCTGGCACTATTCTGCTACGATGGTAGACTCGCTAAACTTGTTTTTAAAAGGTCAAAAAGTTCTTTAAAAAAAACTGCATCCCTCTTTCTTCCCAGTGAATAGATTTTATACTGACCTTCATACTTTGCTTAAGAATTTCAATATGCCAGCTACATCCCTTTAAGGGATCACTTCCTATTCATAACACTCAGAGTAACTGCACCAACCTATTATTTGAGGAAAGCTGGGAAATCAATCCTTTTTTCCTGTGAAGGAAGACCCAAGGTTTATTATAAGCATGCTACTATCTTGAATTACACTGGATCCTAAACTGGGGTTTACAAAGGGAACGAGACAATGAAAAGTAAGCTAACAACAACTGCTGTTAATGTTTTTAGAAGTGCTGAATGTTTTAAAATAGCAATAGTCTGTTGACAACATCCTTATCTGCAGAGATTTCCATCAGTATGGCATGAATATAATTGCTATCATCATATGGAAAGCTGCACAGTCACTGGAATTTGTTAGAATGAAGATCTGTGCACTGTTCCCAAGTGTTCTTTGTCATCTGAATTTATTTCTACAACTGGGAATAGTGGAACTACCAAATAATGTCACACCTCTCCCGAATTTAGATGGCCCTCACAGTTATATCATATTTAAAAAGTCAAATATAAAAGAATTTGATCTCCAGATTATTTTTAAGTAGTAAATTTAACAATTTTCTTTCATTTCTCAAGAGTTCTAATTCAAGTGAATGTATTTTTTCCAGTTTTATTGAGATATAATTGACATACAGCACTGTATAATTTTAAGGTGTACGATGTAATGATTTAATTTACATATATTATGAAGTGATTGCCACAAAAAGTTTAGTTAACATCCACCATCTCACATAGATACAGAAAAGAAAAAAAATGTTTTTTTCCTTGTGATGAGAACTCTTAGGATCTACTCTTTTAACAACTTTCAAATATACCATACAGCAGAGTTAACCATACTCATTACATTGTACATTATATCCCTAGTACTTGTGTACCAAAAAATTAATCAATAGTCAATCTGAGAGAGAAATGGAAAATTTTATTCAAGCCAACCTGAGGATTATAACCTGGGAGACAGTCTTTCAGAAAGCTCTAAGGACTGTTCCAAAGAGGTAACGTGGGAGGCCAGTATATATGTGATTTTAGAGAAGGGATACATGCAATTAAGCACACATCTTAGTAGAAGGTTACTGCTATTAGCAAGGAACGGATATCTTAGTTAATGGTCTTAGTGCTTTTCTAAGTATAGAAAGATGCAAGAAACTGAGTTCATAAAATTTACTCCTGAAAATATCTAACTATCTGAAGGCCTGTTCTGCCAGTTTTCCCAGAGCACAAAATGCCTCATCCTGATCTTCACCCTGAATTCCTTTTAGGGTGTATTGTAGGTCAGGAACTGGAGTGGCTAATGACTTGATTCTTGTAGAACTGGATGGTGGACAAAATTATTTGTTTTACAATCTCCTCCCTTTCAGTCTTAAATTTGACCAAGGTTTGAGAGGCATTTTCTGATCAGTATTTCCCATGGCCCTAAGAATGCTCATTCCCAGGCCAAACGAGGATTTTGCTGATGGGCACTCAATATGCTTTTACTGGACTAGACCCTGTTAACAGTAGCCAAAAGCCTCTGGATCGCCTATTTTATTAGTCTGTCATGGTCCACAAAACTGTTCCCTCTTGTTCCTTCTTCTCATATCTAGAGTTACACTATTACAATCATTGGTCTTATAGAACTATATATTAGGTCAGTCGTTTCAAGTCAGCTAATCATCATTAATTTTATCTGAGTCTCAGTCACCACTTGGTAATGCAAGAAACAATAATCTTGTAAAATAGGCAGAACAAGTAACATAGCCAGTAACATTAACAAGGTCATAAGTAAGTATTTAAGCTAAGAACTTCCATTAGGTGTGGCCCAGTATCTCCCCAGGTCATCTGACTAGTCTGTTCTGCACCAATAGCTATCTGTAAGGGAAATGATCTACTGGCATTGTACATAAAGTTCACCAAAGATGTCTGCACATACAAGGTGAGTGGTGGGTCATCATGACCCCTTACAGGATTGAGAAAGGAATGTTATCTTGTAAGGAGTTACATGGCTGGTGTCAGAAGATGAAAAATTGATCTTTATGGTTGAGCAGGTATTTCTGCTACTGGGGAGGCTGCATTAACACATAATGCAGAGGCATAATGTGCACTTAGAGGGGAGGAAGGAGGCCCAAATGGGCAAAGAAAAAAATATGTTTAAATTTTTCTTGTCTTCCCTCAAAATATGAATTCTTCATTTCATCATAATTATTTATAACTGTAAGTTTGTATCTTTTGACTATCCTCATCGAACTCCCCCTCCCCCCACTTCTGGTAACCACAAATCTAATCTCTTTTACTATGAGGTTTTTTTTTTTTAAAAAATTATTCCACATAAGTGAGATCATACAGTATTTGTCTTCCTCTGTCCAAATCATTTCTCTTAAAAAAATGCCCTCAAGGTCCATCCATCCATGTTGTCACTAATGGCAGAATTTCCTTCTTTTGTGGTTGAATAATATTCCAGTGTATAAATGTACCACATCTTTTTAATTCATATATCCATCAATGGCCGCTTAACTTTTCCCATATCTTGGCCTTTGTAAATAATGCTGCTATGAATATGGCAGTGCAGATATCTTTTCAACATACTGTTTTCATTTTCTTTGGATATATTTCCAGATGTAGAACTGCTGGATCATATGGCAGTTCTATTTTTAATTTTTTGAGGGCTCTCCATATTGTTTTCCATACTGGCTGCACTAATTTACATTCACACCAACATTATATAAGGGTTCCCCTTTCTCCACATCCTTGCCAGAATTTGTTATCTCTTATTTTTTGATGATAGCCATTCTAACACATGTGAGGTGCAATCTCATTGTGGTTTTGACTTGCATTTCCCTGGTGATTAGTGACGTTAAGCACATTTTCATGTACTTTTTGACCATTTGTATATTTTCTTTGGTAAAATGTCTATTCAGGTCCTTTGCCCATTTTGGAATGGATTATTTGGGCGGGGTTGGCATTGAGTTGTATGGTTTTATCCATTTTTGGATATTAATCCCTTACCAGATATATGGTTTGCAAATATTTTCCCATTCTATAGGTTGTCTTTTCATTTTGTTGATTGTTTCTTTTGTGCTGTCATGTTTTTAAACTCATCTCTAGAGAAACTGGCTCAGTAGTGGCAGAAAAATATGAAACATATTAAATCTGGTTGAAAATATTAACAGAATTCTGAGAATGAAGTAAGTTTTAAGTTGAAGACAAAAGGAAAATGAATGCTTATATCTATTCAAATAGAGAATATGGCACACTTTGGATGATACCATGTGCCAGATATAGTGCCATGGGTTTTATGGATATAATACCATTTAATATATATAAAGACATATAGTATCCCTATTTCAGAAGTGAGGAATCTCAACCTCTGATACTTAAAGTGATTTCTCCAAGTTTATGCTGTTAACAAATGGTAAAGTGTTTAAATGTAGTTTGATTCCTGATGCCTCTCTTATCCACAATACTACACTGCCTCACAGATGTAGGAAGACTTTCATTTGTTTAATACTAAGAAAGGAAGTCAGGCAAATGAAGGAACAAACTGTGTTTAACAAGTGTGCTGCCTCTAGACATGATGACCAACATGTCGGCTTGCATTCCCGTGAACAACTGCCCCAAAATAATGATTGTTTGCCAGGAACGCTTTTTCCACTAGGGCGTCAGTTATGTGAGAAGTTGAATTTTTTAAAAAAGAATTGAATTAATATAACCAATATTTACTTAATCAATTTAAAATACTTCCTTTTTTCTCGAAAATATACTTTCCACTTTCATTAGACTTGATTTAAAATACTGAAAAACTAAGTAGAAAAAAGCACTCCCTGAACAAAATTGGGGGAATTACTTCATGAAAAAAATTCAAGGACACGCTATTTTTCTCTGTCTACTAGGTGATGTGTTTATCCTTCGCGGCACTGCACAAACCCCAACATTTCTATAAATGGCTCCTCGACCCTCCTAGAGAGTGTTTGTCAATCTTTCCTTTTATCTGAAAGCAATTTCTTCATGCTTTCCATAACAATTCACACACTGCCCTGAAATTATATTTTCATGTTTACCTTACTACTGTGTATTTTACAGTGCCGGAATTGGGTGTGTATTCATCTCCCTATCTCTACTACTAAATACAATTCCCAATGCATAGGAAGTGCTTAACTATGGCTTAATGAAAAGATGGAAAGTACTCTTGCTGAATTCAGAGGCAGCTCTTCACTATGGTATTTAAATCTGAAAATAATTAAGCTCGGCTAAAATACTATATTTGGACTCCAAGAAAATGGAGTTGCTTTCAAATAAATGGTTATAAATGCATTCACAATAATGCACATTTTTATAAAAATTAAGACATTATACATGGCCAAGATATTGCCAAGTAAAATATACGATTAATTTCTTCAATTCCCACACCCTCTGATGAATATATACACAGTAAGATTATCTAGGAAATTTTTGCATACCGCATTCACATTCAAATACATACCAAAATTTAGCTAGAGTTTGGTAAAAAGAAAATGTCAAAAGGGAGAGCATTTTGATATGGTTTACTTTTTAAAGTTCTGGATATGATACAACACAAGTTCTGTCTAGGTATCTGAGAAGTACCTTAAAACACTGACAATCTGTTTGTTTCATCATTGAATGGTTCTTCTAGACAAGTCCTGGGTTTCCCAAGGATTATGCACACCGTTGCCTTTGCTGTTATTATTTTACGGCAACTTGTCTTAAAGTATTTTGGTTTATAGCTATTTTGTGGTACACCACTAAAGTGCAACAATCTCCACATACATGGTCTAATGGCAATTTATTTTTTATCTAGTAGCAATTTTTGATAAAAATGCTAGGTAATGACAGTGCTAGCTTGACAATGAATGAATGAGAGAAACACTGCTCTACACTTGACTATTTTATCTGCATGTTTTTCTTATAGACTATGGAACAAACCAACTGTTAGCAACAACAAAGTTCCTAACCTATAGTTAGAATAAATTCCAGTTTTATTATTCATAAACATCTTAGCAACTCTTCCAAATGTATTGTTTCCATAATGTGGGGATGAATAAATTATTTATAATCATCTTTGGAAATAAAATCCGTATCTAGGTATTCTTTCAAAATGTCTCCTCAAAGCAAATTGCACTTTTAGGTATTTTTTCCTACCTATGTCCTTCCTATAAAAAGCTCCTAAGTCAATCTCTATAAAAAGCTCCTAAGTCAATCTCACAGTAATTAATTTGTAACACACAACACCAGTGTTCCAATAGAGGGCACTATTCTAAATAGGAGATTATTGTATAAGCACAAAACTAATGATAGTTAAATTGCTGGAAATTAATTATTTCTTATGGGACACTATATTGATCAGTATTGAGATCTAATTATGTGAAAATTTTATTTTTTTTCCAAAAAGGAATTTATTAAAATAAAATTAGTGATCAGATACCAACTTGATGATTTTGCCAGACTGTTGACATGGGATTAGAATTCCAGGAAAGGATCCAGTGTTTTCAAAAACGTTAAATATTGCTTATTTCACAATAAGAGTTTTAAATAATTTACATTTTGAGCTTTCTTATGATACTAATAATGCTAATAATTAAATGCCTTTCAAAACATAATTTCACTAATAGCTAATGAAACTCATAGGACTATCTTGTAAATATATATTAGAACAGCTTCAAAAACTGTCACCATATGGTTTTAGCATAAGACATAGCACAAATTTGACAGACTAATGCATTTCCTTTCTCAGCCTTCGAACTACCGTCTGGAATTATTCATGGGCATAACCACTTTAGAGCTCATTTTGGTTTCTTAAATATGACCTTTTATTCTGAAATGAGTTTAGTTCTATTAAAAAATGGATTAATGTAAAATGGAATACATATATATATTCTTTAATAGCCATAAGGAGGGAAAAAAATTTTATTGCTTGAGACCTTTAAAGGAAGCAGAAAAAGAGGGGGTTGAAAACAAAGTGAATAGGAAATAAAGTCTTCATATCTAAGATTTACAAGGTAATCCTTTTCCAAAAATGTATCCATTTATGTTTTCAAAAAGATGTCATTACTTTAATATTCAGTAACTTTGCAATTAATATTGACTCTGTCATAATGACTATTGCATATATCTGCTTTTTCATAAGTATTCAACTTTGACAACCTGCTGTGTTTTTCTGGTCTTCTAATTAATGAGCTTTTCTCACCTTGTGATTATCTAATTTTCACTTAATTGCTTTATAGTAATAAAGTTCATCTTACATTCTTCTCCCATAAGGATTAGATTTTTTTAATGCAACAAATCATCTTGTAGAGCTGAAAATGATGCATTTTATTAGGATGGTTTCTCTTCCTCTGAGATTTAGAAGACTACAATTTCAACTGAAGGTTGGAGAGGTTATTATAAGTCTCCTATATTCAGTTATTCATCACTTATTGAATGTCATAAATAAACTTTCATTGGAAAATAATATTTTCCAGGAAAAAGAAAGCAATAGAAAACAATATTAAACCAAATCTATTTCCTTGTTATAAAACTATTGATGTGAGATCTCTTTCATGCTCAGTTTTTCACTCAACATATTCTACAATTTATTTTACTACTTCCACATCTCATTAACAAGTGCTCAAACACATTCTGGACTATTTATTACAAAGTACAATAACTAAACACATTTTTAAATGAATATTTTTCTTATTATGTCCAACTTTTGCTTTAATAAGAATTTTTACATTAATGGCATATTTTCAATCAGGACAAAACTTCTTTTATTTGTGATACCAAATACATTACTAGAAGAATAATTTGGATATTAAGCATAAAGCTGTGGCAACCATGTAAATTAATACACATATTTTAATATGGTCACCATTTAGAATGAGAAAAATTATTTAGCCCTAATTTTTGTATCATGACTTTACTGTATCTAAAAACAAAAAAGTAGTGTGGCCTTTTAGGTAAGGGCTCTACATATAAGGTTTTACCCTTAAGAGGTCTAGCTCAACTCTTGTTATCAGAATAAAGAAAGTTTGGTTCAGTCACATAAATGCTTCAAGAGAAACTGCTAATCTTTATTTTTCTTACAGATCACTTTAGAATATTGAAAATTCTCAATTTGTGATGTTTGTGTATTTAATATTAGTTCACCTGGTTTAAGATACAAATATGAGGATGATCAATAATCACTCAGCTATGTAATAACTGATACTTTCCTGTCAACACTTGAGGTGAAATGAAAACTTAAGTACTGTATAATCTGAGCCTCCAAATTTGTGGATTCTCTAATGTATACATCCACCTAAACTTTGAGTAAAATTTCCCTTCAAATATGATTCGCTAATTCTCATTAGTGCTTAATGCCTTTAAACAATACTTAGCACAGTTGTTTTTGATACTCAGTATTTAGTAGTTATTAATGAGAAAGACCAATGAGACGTCAAGATGGGTAGACTTTAGATTTTGTATAATAAATATTGCCATTTAGGTTTGAGAGGTTATTTTTTAAAATAAGAATAGCAACTCAATTATTTACTGTCTTTTGTGTAGTTACAAACTTAACTATAATCAGTAGCTATGAGATTTTAATATAAAATGACAGAACGTTTCATGTTTGTGTTGTAAAATCTCTACTTCTGATATAATCTCCATTAGCCCTGAACACAGTTGTTACTGCAGCTTCATTTGGCTAGAAAATTGCCAACAAGAGCCCCTCTAATGAATAATGCAGTTGCAAAACACCGTAAGCATCCTAGTCTGATTAGTTTCATGAAAGGGATGATGAGTTATCTCATGAATAGTGTATTATTATGAAAAACAGGGAGACATTGTTGCTATGGTGTTTTCTTGGTGCTAAAACAAGGTATAATGAATTAGAGGACTAGGCAAGTAATATTTGTTCTGACAGGACCAAATTATGGTCATGCAGTGACAATATGAAACCACCACCATCTCAGATGGTAAAAGAAGGTTCAAGGGACGAGGGGAAGATGGAAGAAGAGTAAGACGCAGAGATCACCTTCCTCCCAACAGATACACCAGAAATACATCTACATGTGGAACAACTCCTACAGAACACCTACTGAATGCTGGCAGAAGACCTCAGACCTCCCAAAAGGCAAGAAACTCCCCACGTACCTGAGTAGAGCAAAAGAAAAAAGAATAAACAGAGACAAAAGGATAGGGACGGGACCTGCACCAGTGGGAGGGAGCTGTGAAGGAAGAAATGTTTCCACACATTAGGAAGCCCCTTCGCGGGCAGAAACTGTGGGTGGCAGAGGGGGGGAACTTCGGTGCCACAGGGGACAGCGCAGCAACAGGGGTGCGGAGGGCAAAGCGGGGAGATTCCCACACAGAGGATAGGTGCCAACCGGCACTCACCAGCCCGAGAGGCTTGTCTGCTCACCCGCTGGGGCGGGCAGGGCTGCAAGCTGAGGCTCAGGCTTTGGTCGGAGCGCAGGGAGAGTACTGGGGTTGGCGGCGTGAACAGAGCCTGAAGGGGTTAGTGCACCACGGCTAGCCGGGAGGGAGTCCCGGAAAAGGTCTGGAACTGCCAAAGACGCAAGAGACTTTTTCTTCCCTCTGTTTCCTGGTGCACGAGGAGAAGGGATTAAGAGCGCTGCTTAAAGGAGCTCCAGAGACGGGCATGAGCCGCGGCTAAAAGCACAGCCCACAGAGACGGGCGGGAGACGCTAAGGCTGCTGCTGCCGCCACCAAAAAGCCTGTGTGCGAGCACAGGTCACTATCCACACCTCCTTTCCGGGGAGGCTGTGCAGCCCGACACTGCCAGGTTCCCGGAATCCAGGGACAACTTCCCCAGGAGAATGCACCGCGAGCCTCAGGCTGGTGCAGCGTCACACCAGCTTATGCCGCCGCAGGCTCGCCCTGCACTCCGTGCCCCTTGCTCCCCGTGGCCTGAGTGAGCCAGAGCCCCCGAGTCAGCGGCTCCTTTAACCCCGTCCTGTCTGAGCGGAAAAACAGACACACTCCAGCGACCTACATGCAGAGGCGGGGCCAAATCCAAAGCTGAGCCCCTGGGAGTTGTGAGAACAAAGAAGAGAAAAGGAAATCTCTCCCAGCAGCCTCAGAAGCAGCAGATTAAAGCTCCACAATCAACTTGATGTACCCTGCATCTGTGGAATACATGAATAGACAACGAATCATCCCAAATTGAGGAGGTGGACTTTGAGAGCAAGATTTATGATTTTTTCCACTTTTCCTCCTTTTGTGTGTGTGTATGTATATGCTTCTGTATGAGATTTTGTCTGTATAGCTTTGCTTCCACCATTCGTCCTAAGGTTCTATCTTTCCGTTTTTTTAAATTATTTTTTCTTACTAATTATTTTTTTAATTTAATAAATTTATTATATTTTACTTTATTTGATTTTACTTTATCTTCTTTCTTTCTTTTTTCTTTCCTTCCCTCCCTCCTTCCTTCCTTCCTCCCTCCATCCCTGCCTCCCTCTGTCCCTCCCTCCTTTCATTCTTTCTTTCCTTCTTTCCTTCTTTTCTTCTTTCCTTCTTCCTTCCTTCCTTCCTTTCTTTCTTTCGTTATTGCTTTCTTTCTTTCTTCCAACTTCTACTAATTCTTTCTCTCTACTTTTTCTCCCTTTTAATCTGAGCTGAGTGGATGAAAGTCTCTTGGTGCTGCAGCCAGGAGTCAGTGCTGTGCCTCTGAGGTGGGAGAGCCAACTTCAGGACACTGGTCAACAAGAGACCTCCCAGCTCCACATAATAAGAAAACAGCAAAAATCTCCCAGAGATCTCCATCTCAACGCCAGCACCAAGCTTCACTCAACGACCAGCAAACTGAAGTGCTGGACACCCTATGCCAAACAACTAGCAAAACAGGAACACAACACCACCCATTAGCAGAAAGGCTGCCTAAAATCATAATAAGTCCACAGACACCCCAAAACACACCACCGGACGTGGATCTGCCCACCAGACAGACAAGATCCAGCCTCATAAACAAGAACACAGGCACTAGTCCCCTCCACCAGGAAGCATACACAAACCACTGAACCGAACTTACCACTGGGGACAGACACCAAAAACAACGGGAACTACAAACCTGCAGCCTGCAAAAAGGAGACCCCTAAAACAGTAAGATAAGCAAAATGAGAAGACAGAAAATCACACAACAGTTGAAGGAGCAAGATAAAAACCCAGCAGACTTAACAAATGAAGAGGAAATAGGCAGTCTACCTGAAAAAGAATTCAGAATAATGATAGTAAAGATATCCAAAATCTTGGAAATAGAATCGACAAAATGCAAGAAACATTTAACAAGGACCTAGAAGAAATAAAGATGGAACAAACAATGATGAACAACACAATAAATGAAATGAAAAATGCTCTAGATGGGATCAATAGCAGAATAACTCAGGCAGAAGAACGGATACGTGACATGGAAGATAAAATAATGGAAATAACTACTGCAGAGCAGAATAAAGAAAAAAGAATGAAAAGAACTGAGGACAGTCTCAGAGACCTCTGGGACAGCATTAAATGCACCAACATTCGAATTTTAGGAATTCCCAAAGAAGAGAAAAAGAAAGGGAATGAGAAAATATTTGAAGAGATTATAGTTGAAAATTTTCCTAATATGGGAAAAACAATAGTTAATCAAGTCCAGGAAGCACAGAGAGTCCCATATAGGATAAATCCAGAGAGAAATACGACAAGACACATATTAATCAAAATGTCAAAAATTAAATACAAAGAAAGCATACTAAAAGCAGCAAGGGAAAAACAACAAATAACACACAAGGGAATCCCCATAAGGTTAACAGCTGATTTTTCTGCAGAAACTCTGTAAGCCATAAGGGAGTGGCAGGACATACTTAAAGTGATGAAGGAGAAAAACCTGCAACCAAGATTACTCTACCCAGCAAGGATCTCATTCAGATTTGTTGGAGAAATTAAAACCTTTACCGACAAGCAAAAGCTGAGAGAGTTCAGCACCACCAAACCAGCTTTACAACAACAGCTAAAGGAACTTCTCTAGGCAAGAAACACAAGAGAAGGAAAAGACCTACAATAACAAACCCAACACGGTTTAGAAAATGGGAATAGGAACATACGCATTGATAATTACCTTAAATGTAAATGGACTAAATGTTCCCACCAAAAGACACAGATTGGCTGAATGGATACAAAAAACAAGACCCATATAAATGCTGTCTACCAGAGACCCACTTCAGACGTAGAGACACATACAGATTGAAAGTAAGGGGATGGAAAAAGATATTCCATGCAAATGGAAACCAAAAGAAAGCTGGAGTAGCAATTCTCGTATCAGACAAAATACACTTTAAAATAAAGACTATTAGAAGAGACAAAGAAGGACACTACATAATGATCAAGGGATCGATCCAAGAAGAAGATATAACAATTGTAAATATTTATACACCCAAAATAGGGTCACCTCAATATATAAGGCAAAAACTAACAGCCATAAATGGGGAAATCGGCAGTAACACAATCACAGTAGGGGACTTTAACACCACACTTTCACAAATGGACAGATTATCTGAAATGAAAATAAATAAGGAAACACAAGCTTTAAATGATACATTAAACAAGATGGACTTAATTGATATTTATAGGACACTCCATTCAAAAATACACATTTTTCTCAAGTGCTCATGGAACATTCTCCAGGATAGATCATATCTTACATAACAAATCAAGCCTTGGTAAATTTAAGAAAATTGAAATTGTATCAAGTATCTTTTCCAACCACAATGCTATGAGACTAGATATCAATTACAGGAAAAGATCTGTAAAAAATACAAACATATGGAGGCTAAACAATACACTACTTAATAATGAAGTGATCAATGAAGAAATCAAAGAGGAAATCAAAAAATACCTAAAAATAAATGACAATGGAGACACGATGACCCAAAACCTATGGGATACAGCAAAAGCACTTCTAAAACGGAAGTTTAAAGCAATACAAGCTCACCTTAAGAAACAGAAAACACCTCGAATAAACAACATAACCTTGCACCTAAAGCAATTAGAGAAAGAAGAACAAAAAACACCCAAAGTTAGCAGAAGGAAAGAAATCATAAAAATCAGATCAGAAATAAATGTAAAAGAAATGAAGCAAACGATAGCAAAGATCAATAAAACTAAAAGCTGGTTCTTTGAAAATATAAACAAGACTGATAAACCATTAGCCAGACTCATCAAGAAAAAAGGGAGAAGACTCAAATCAATAGAATTAAATGAAAAAGGAGAAATAACAACTTACACTGCAGAAATACAAAAGATCATGAGAGATTACTACAAGCAATACTATGCCAATAAACTGGACAACCTGGAAGAAATGGAAAAATTCTTAGAAATGCACAATGTGCCAAGACTGAATCAGGAAGAAATAGAAAATATGAACAGACCAATCAGAAGCACTGAAATTGAAACTATGATTAAAAATCTTCCAACAAACGAAAGCCCAGGACCAGATGGCCACACAGGAGAATTCTGTCAAACATTTATAGAAGATCTAACACCTATCCTTCTCAAACTCTTCCAAAACATAGCAGAGTGAGGAACACTCCCAAATTCATTCTAGGAGGCCACCATCACCTTGATATGAAAACCAGACAAGGACGTCACAAAGAAAGAAAAGTACAAGCCAATATCACTGATGAACATAGATGCACAATTCCTCAACACAATACTAGCACACAGAATCCAACAGCACATTAAAAGGATCATACACCATGAACAGGTGGGGTTTATTCCAGGAATGTAAGCATTCTTCAATATACACAAATCAATCAATATGATAAACCATATTAACAAATTGAAGGAGAAAAAACATATGATCATCTCAATAAATGCAGAGAAAGCTTTTGACAAAATTCAACACCCATTTATGACAAAAATCTTGCAGAAAGTAGGCATAGAGGGAACTTTCCTCAACATAATAAAGGCCATATATGACAAATCCACAGCCAACATCATCTTCAATGGTGAAAAACTGAAAGCATTTCCACTAAGATCAGGAAAAAGACAAGGTTGTCCACTCTCACCACTCTTATTCAACATAGTTTTGGAAATATTATCCACAGCAATCAGAGAAGAAAAGGAAAAGGAATCCAAATAGGAAAGGAAGAAGTAAAGCTGTCACTGTTTGCAGATGACATGATACTATACAAAGAGAATCCTTAAGATGCTACCAGAAAACTACTAGAGCTAATCAATGAATTTGGTAAAGTTGCAGGATACAAAGTTAATGCACAGAAATTTCTGGCATTCCTATACACTAATGATGAAAAACCTGAAAGTGAAATCAAGAAAACACTCCCACTTACCATTGCAACAAGAAGAATAAAATATCTAGGAATAAACCTACCTAAGGAGACAAAAAGACCTGTATGCACAAAATTATAAGACACTGATGAAAGAAATTAAAGATGAAACAAATAGATGCAGAGATATACCATGTTCTTGGATTGGAAGAATCAACATTGTGAAAATGACTCTACTACCCAAAGCAATCTACAGATTCAATGCAATTCCTATCAAACTACCACTGACATTTCTCACAGAACTAGAACAAAAAAAATCACAATTTGTATGGAAACACAAAATACCCCGAATAGCGAAAGCAGTCTTGAGAACGAAAAGCGGAGCTAGAGAATTCAGGCTCCCTGACTTCAGACTGTAGTACAAAGCTACAGTAATCAAGACAGTATGGTACTGGCACAAAAACAGAAATATAGATCAATGGAACAGGATAGAAAGCCCAGAGATAAACCCATGCACATATGGACACCTTATCTTTGATAAAGGAGTCAGGAATGTACAGTGGAGAAAGGACAGCCTCTTCAATAAGTGGTGCTGGCAAAACTGGACAGGTACATGTTAAAGTATGAGATTAGATCACTCCCTAACACCATACACAAAAATAAGCTCAAAATGGATTAAAGACCTAAATGTAAGTCCAGAAACTATCAAACTCTTAGAGGAAAACATAGGCAGAACACTCTATGACATAAATCATAGCAAGATCCTTTTTGACCTACCTCCTAGAGAAATGGAAATAAAAACAAATATAAACAAATGGGACCTAATGAAACTTCAAAGCTTTTGCACAGCAAAGGAAACCATAAACAAGACCAAAAGACAACATTCAGAATGGGAGAAAATATTTGCTAATGAAGCAACTGACAAAGGATTAATTTCCAAAATTTACAAGCAGTTCACTCAGCTCAATAACAACAAAATAAACAACCCAATCCAAAAATGGGCAGAAGACCTGAATAGACATTTCTCCAAAGAAGATATACAGACTGCCAACAAACACATGAAAGAATGCTCAACATCATTAATCATTAGAGAAATGCAAATCAAAACTACAATGAGATATCATCTCACACCAGTCAGAATGGCCATCATCAAAAAATCTAGAAACAATAAATGTTGGAGAGGGTGTGGAAAAAAGGGAACACTCTTGCACTGCTGGTATGAATTGGTACAGCCACTATGGAGAACAGTATGGAAGTTCCTTAAAAATCTACAAATAGAGCTACCATATGACCCAGCAATCCCACTACTGGGCATATGCCCTAAGAAAAGCATAATTCAAAAAGAGTCATGTACCAAAATCTTCATTGAAGCTCTGTTTACAATAGCCTGGAGATCGAAACAACCTACGTGTCCATCATCGGATGAATGGATAAAGAAGACGTGGCACTTATATACGATGGAATATTACTCAGCCATAAAAAGAAACGAAATTGATCTATTTGTAATGAAGTGGATAGACCTAGAGTCTGCCACACAGAATGAAGTAAGTCAGAAAGAGAAAGACAAATACCATTTGCTAACACATATATATGGAATTTAAGAAAAAAATGTCATAAAGGACCTTGTGGTAAGACAGGAATAAAGACACAGACCTAGTAGAGAACGGACTTGAGGATATGGGGAGGGAGAACGGTGAGCTGTGACAAAGTGATAGAGAGGCATGGACATATATACACTACCAAATGTAAGGTAGATAGCTAGTGGGAAGCAGCCACATAGCACAGGGAGATCAGCTCAGTGCTTTGTGACCATTTGGAGGGGTGGGATAGGGAGGGTGGTTGGGAGGGAGATGCAAGAGGGAAGAGATATGGGAACATATGTATACGTATAACTGATTCACTTTGTTATAAAGCAGAAACTAACACACCATTGTAAAGCAATTTTCCCCCAATAAAGATGTTAAAAAAAAGAAGGTTCACAATGTGAAAGAAATTTGGCTAAATCATAAATTTCAGAAAATGTTTCACGTGTCAAACTATTTGAAAGAAAGTGGATTTTTAAAAGGCATTACATTTCTACTAGTTCAATAGCAACATATCTGTATAAGGAGAAATTACATTTTGTCACTGTTCAGTAATGTTCAATGTCAGAGGTGTTTGAGTTTTTTCACCAAGATGAGAACTTGTCTTTTTCCTAAAAAATCTAAAATTGCTATTGGAGGTGGTTGTAGCAGTGTGAACTCTTCCCTGAAGACTAAAGTTCATGACTCAATAGTGAAGTCTCTGAGGAGAGAATTGAAGCAGAAAGACAGATAAAGAAGGACATTTATTGGAGAGAAAGTGACGTATACAAAGATATGAGGATGAGAAACATTAAGATATTCATGATAAAGTAGTTAGGTATGGCAAGGGAAGTGTTCCGTGAGGAAATTGCTTTTATATGGAACTGGGATGGCAGCCAATGCCAGATCACACCAGGCCTCACATGCTAAGCTAAGGAGCTCATTGAATAATTTTTAGTAGTAGTAACATTGCCTGGTATATATTTTTTAAATCACTAAAGTAGCAGAGTGAAAAACTGATTGAAGGGAATCAATACTGGAGATAAAACATTGGTTAGGCATGTTTCACCATGATCTAGGTAAGAGTAGTTATACTAAGGCAATGTCAGTGAAGAAGGAAATCACAGGACAGATTGTGAAAATGTTTAAATGAAGAATTTATCAATTATGTTGAACAAATAATGTGAGAGATGAAAGAAAGAAAAGAGGCTAGGAAACTACCAGATATCTATCCTGAGTAGTAGTAACTGTAAAATCTGGAGGGACGATGGTAAATTTGATTTAGTAACCATTATATGGAAATGCAAGTGGGACATGCCAGTGGATATACTGCAAATAAAAGTGTGATCTCACGGGGCTTCCCTGGTGGTGCAGTGGTTGAGAGTCCGCCTGCCAATGCAGGGAACACGGGTTTGTGCCCCAGTCCGGGAGAATCTCACATGTCACGGAGCGGCTGGGACAGTGAGCCATGGCCCCTGAGCTTGTGCGTCCGTAGCCTGTGCTCCACAACGGGAAAGGCCACAACAGTGAGAGGCCCGCGTACCGCAAAAAAAAAAAAAAAAAAAAAAAAGTCATCTCAGGAGAAACTTCAGGAGAGAAATCACCTTAAGAGTCATTTGCCTTTAGATTCTCGTTGAATTCATGGCTGCAGATGAGATTACATGGTGCTATGCTGGTGTCATAGCTGTTGTGAATGGAGAGAAAAAATAACCCTCTTTTTTAAAAAAGACAGTGACAGGAGTATCTGTTGCCATTTAGGAGGAAATTTGCTTATGTTTTGATTACTTCTTATACTTTTTGTTCTATATTATGCTATAATTTTTATTCTTTTGTAATACTGTATAATATAGTACATGTCTTCTTTCACTAAACAAACATTCAATATGAAATACTGATTTGATTTTGACTCTTGCCTAGTCTGATGATAGAATGTTGCTAGTCCATTTTCATAAAGGCATTTACATAATCTCTGACTAGTCCCTTTCCTCAAAACATAGAAAAATAATAGATTTTCACTTAGGAATAATTTTCTAAATTGTGAACGTTGTATAATGTGGAATTGGCTTTCAAATAATCCAGTGAGAAAGAAAGTGGCATGTAGTGTTATAGATGAAACTAGATTTGCGGTGAGTTGACAAGCTTTGAAACTGGATGATGAATACATTAGAGTTCGTTAGTCTCTTCTATTTTTATATATGTTTGAAGCTTTCCATAATAAAAAGTTTAAAATATTATAAGTAATCCTGCACATATAAAATGTACCGTAAACATTAACTAAAATGAAAATTGTGGAAAATTAATATTAACCATTGATCAGCAGTTACTAAATAAAAGAGGTTCCTAAGGGATGATGGTTAAAAGTAGTCTCCCATAACAGGGAAATACCCAGAAGAAACACACAGGGTGATGGCCATGAAGAGGAGCCCAAAGTCCCCACTCATGAGGGACTCAGGTCGATCCTACTGAGACATGAACTTTCACGGGAACCTCTCCACAGAGAGGCTTCACACGCACGTGAAGGTACCTGCATGAGTTTACTCTTTGCAGCTTTGCCAGGATCGGAGAAAGCGAAAACTCTACCTGATTGTGTGTTGATAACGTGGAGCCCCTTACAGAACTGGCTGCACCAGTACGGTCTGACATGGAAAGGCGAATAACACACAAGAGTAGGTTTTTAAATACACTTACGCGGTTTTAAAAGTATGTAAACACAACAAGAAAGTAACTTCTCTGTGTCTCCAAGGAGCCCATGTTTTGTTTTTGTTTTTCTAAGTATAGAATGGTGTTTAGAAACCACGTACTAATATATAATAAATGGATTTGTTAAAATGAGGGAAAAAAAAGTAGTATCCCATAAGGAAAAAAAGAATACAGCATCTAAGTGCTCATGAATTTTATATAGGCTAATTTTACACACATTGTCATGATTCGAAGTCAGATCTTTGATACATTCAAATCAATTTGCCAGAACAATGCACAAAATGATTAAAACTGTAAGTTGAATCTGGATGGACTTGGTTTTCATATCGTGATTATTTTACCTATTTAGTTTCTGCTGTGATAACCATATCAAACCTAATAGTACCAAACCCCATGGTATGCTTTTAAAAAATAAATTAAAAAACAAGGCTTATTTTACTATAAACTAGAAATATATTTCAACAACTTTATTCATTTTAACCTTAATTATATTTGTATCTTTAAAACTTTTGAGCCCATAACTATTGCATTTTTTATTTCTTTTTTAGTTGTAGAAAAGGTAAATTAACAATCTTCCATCCTGTGACTAAAATATTCAAGAATAAACTTTTCAAATGAAAGAGATAATTATTTATTAATTATTATGGATAGTTAGTTCATGAAATGTGTTCTTCTGATGGATGAAGGCACCCTCTGCCATCCCACATGCCTAATATCTATTTAGATAAAGTAAACTATAAAATAGCACAAGTGAAGCAAACTCTGCAATCATCACTTGACTCAGCTGGGAACATTATAAGTAATTAGAATTTTTAAATAATTAGCTATGACATTTGTTTTATAAACAGTAGTATATTATGATAAAATAAGGTATCTAAAGGATTCTATAGTTGTTTTCTCAAAGGGTCATCTAAGAACACTTTGCAATAGTATGTAGTGAGCTTGTTAAAAATGCTATTTCCGCCTCACTGCAGTAGACCTGCTGGAACAGAATTTCTGTAGTCAGTACTCAAGAATATGCATTTTAGTACAGTGCTCATAGTGATTTTTATGCTCACTAAATATTTAAAGTCACTGTGCTAGAGGCTAAGATGATGTAAAAGAAATTCTATTTAAAACAGCTATTCAGTGAAGGTTCTTTAAATTTCTACAGCAATCTCCACTCTATAATGGATAAAGCAAGGTTAGAGAATTCTATTCACTTTCTCAGGCCATACTAAATGTTTGACACAGGCAATTTGGAGCATGCCTAGAAAAAGAATAGTTGGCTCATAACTGGTGATCGATATGTATTTGTTGAAATAATGAATATAATGTAAACATTTTTTTTCAGTTTTGTCCTTTGATATCAGCACAAGATGTTATCTTCAGTAATGGAGAAATAGTCATTTACTAAACATCTACCATGTAGAGCACTATGTGGAGGGTTCTAGAAATATGACCAACTGAGCTGCTCCCAAACTGAAATGCTAGAAAAAAATATTTTCTTGTGTAGTAGGTTGTTTCAGATTTCTGTAAATACATTTCACTTTAATGCATCTAGTCTATGATTTTTCCCTTAAAAACGGGTTGATAAAACTGCATAAGCATTATCATTAATATATAATGTTAGATAAAAAAAATTTTGTTGTAGTACTTAGCTGGAAAAATGGAGCAAATGGGAGAAAGGAAGGTAATAAAATGGATGTTTTTGAGTCATAAAAAAACAATTCTCCCAATGTGACAGATTCTAATGTAAGTTCACCAAACTCATTACTTTCTTCTTGGCACACATCTACATTTCTCAGCCTTCCTGGCTTAATTTAAGTGTGATCTTGTGTCTGATTTCTGGGTAATAGAATGGGGGTGGCAGTGTTGGTCACTACTTCCAAAGCTATCCAATAAAAACCTCCCACTGTGATCAGCCATGTTGTTTTCTGCAGTGACTTTAGAAGTTATGTGTTGAAGACAGAGGAGCCACAAGATGGAAGGAGTCCGAATCCTGAATCACCACTTAGATGAAAGCTGTCAGCTAATCTGAAACCTATGTTTTTCACTTTACATAGATGTTAAGCCACTTATATTTGGGGATTTGTCTGTTACCATAGCTACCAAATCTTATTTAACAGAAATTAGTTCTTTGAAATGGCAAGCTGCCACAACAGAACCTAAAATTTCATTACTTTAACAGTCAGACAGTGAGCAGTAAGGTAACTGATTTGGAGGTTGAAAAGATGAAGACCCATGATACACGGTGGCAAAACATCTTTTTAAAAAATTGTTGCTTGCTATAACTTGGAAGGCAAACCATATGCTCACTGAGCCTATAACTCTAAAGAGTAAGAGTTGGAGTCAGAATCATACTGTGCCTTGTTTTCATTTGCTGTTTTTAGAAAGTATTAAAAGAGATAAGCTTAGAAAGGAATTGGCCAGTTTGCAAGCAAAAATAACCTGTGCATTTCAAGATCTTCAAAAAGCAGTACTATGGAAGCTCTTTCCACACCATGAAGGTTTACTAGAAAACTGCCTATCAATCCAAGAAAGTCAAAAGGAAGTTAGTTTTAAACTAAATCATTGAAATTTAGAGACATGTATTATGACCAGTAGTGAATTCCAAAGAAACAGAAAATTTAGCCCTTTAACTTAGGAAAGTTAAAATCCAGTTGAAGAGAAAAAATAAAATAAAAGCAAGTTTTGAAAGTAATTACAAACAAATCTAACTCAATCTAGATAATTATACATTTCATTAGATGGGGGTCCTGTAAATGATGGTTAGTGATGAACAGATTATTAGATTCTGTGATCTCAACTGTAGTAAGAAACAAAACCCAACAAATCAATAAGCACAATACTAGTATAAGGTTGTTTTTTCTTTTCTTTTTTAACATCTTTATTGGAGTATAATTGCTTTACAATGGTGTGTTAGTTTCTGCTGTATAACAAAGTGAATCAGATATATATATATATATATATATATATATATATATATATCCCCATATCTCCCCCCTCTTGCATCTCCCTCCCACCCTCCTTATCCCATCCCTCTAGGTGGACACAAAGCACCAAGCTGATCTCCCTGTGCTATGTGGCTGCTTCCCACTAGCTATCCATTTTACATTTGGTAGTGTATATATGTCCATGCCACTCTCTCCCTTCGTCCCAGCTTACCCTGCCCCCTCCCTGCATCCTCAAGTCCATTCTCTATGTCTGTATAAGTTTGATACTACATACTGAGAGATGCAGAGTAAAGAGCATCTAAAAGAAGAGATAAATTTATCCTAGATTTGGATTTTAAGCCAAGTGTTTAAGAAGGTGATGTGAATGATTGGTAAAAAAGAAAGGTATTGGGACTTCAGTAGTGGTCCAGTGGCTAACACTGCACTCCCAATGCAGAGGGCGTGGGTTCGATCCCTGGTCAAGGAACCAGCTCCAACATGCTGCAGCTAAGAGTTCGCATGCCACAACTAAAGATACTGCATGCTGCAATGATGATCCCACGTGCCACAACTAAGACCCGACACAGACAAATAAATAAATAAATATTTTTAAATATATATATATATATTTTTTAAAAAAGAAAGATATCAGAGGAATATTTCATCTTTATAATTGTATAAAAGTTTAAAATATGTGATATCTTAATGAAGTCAAGTAGGGACATGCAAACCCATTTGCCTAATATTAGTGCCTTGTCCTAGTGACAAGTAATGGAAAAATAGTTAATATCTGCAACCATACTAACATTCTAACATTGGTTTGCAGTGGGAGGGAGTTGTGAATTGGGAATGTAGATATGTACTTATAGCCTGAAACTCTAGAATTCCATTCAAAGATACTTTAAAATCATATTGGACCATACACTATTATGGAAAAGAAACGAAGATGGGTTAATTATACTGAAATAATATTCAATTCTGTCCTTTCCTCTTCCATCCCACTGCCTTTGCATTAGTGACACAGATCTAGTAGACAGTGTTGACAGCTTCCTAAACCAGTTTTACTGCCTGCCCACACAGCCCTCCAACCCTTACCTCCCACCCCACCCCATGCATCTACCCTGCTCATTGACATCAAGGAAATCTTTCTCAAATGCCTATTTGGGTTATCTGCTTTAAATTACTCACTTGTAGCACCCTATCACCTATAGGATAAATTATAAAACACTTAGAGTGGTATGCAAAGTCACTTAGAGAGACAGACAAGACCCTGACTAATTTTTCATCTCCTCTTACACCACTTTTCTCATGAATTCTGTACTGAACCATTAACTGCTGCCTGACACCATAATCTTTTTTATATCTCTGTGCCTTCATGTACACTATTCTCCCTTTCCAGAATGAACCATCCACCAACTGTCTTTTGTTTGGGGGCTTAAGCATTGTCTTCTATATGGAGGTTACCCAGGTACTGCCTTCACTCAAGCATATATACATATCCCATATTTTGGGATACAAAAAATACAAAAGGCTCTGAGCCCTTTGTAAATTGACTTTATCACACTGTATTTCAATTTTCTACATGTTTATCTCCTATTAGACTTTAAGAGTTTTGAAGGCAATGACCATATTTGACTCATCTTCATTGTAGAGTGTTCAACACAGAGTAGGTGCACATTAAATTATGGCAAAATACATTTCTGATTATTAATGTAACACAAATAAATAGGAAGCAACATAAATGAACAAGGGCTCAAGGCCGAGTCTGTTTTCTCTCTTTCATACTAGTTATCTAGGAAAGGAGTAGAATTCAAATCTTGGGAACATGGCTGTGATTAGTTAACAAAAGCATGGAGGGAACAGT
This sequence comes from Aethalodelphis obliquidens, assembly GCF_003676395.1. Classification (NCBI taxonomy): domain Eukaryota; kingdom Metazoa; phylum Chordata; class Mammalia; order Artiodactyla; family Delphinidae; genus Aethalodelphis; species Aethalodelphis obliquidens. Next base: position 4,880,060 of record NW_020837998.1, read on the forward strand.
GTAGCCCATTATGACACAGAAATGTATGCCCTACAATTAAACCATTCATTATTTTGAAATTTGACCTTTAGTAGCTTCAAAATGTAAACCACTAGTTTACATTTTATCAAAAACTTAAAAGGTGAAGAAAAATAATTTGTAAAATAGATGAGTTAAATTAGACCAGGAATGACCCAGTTTCCTCCACTCTTTAAAAACATTCACTGTCTTTGCATATGTTTTTTATGGTTTTCCTCCATATTAATCAAATAGTAGGATGTAGGGGATTTCCAGGGAACAGACTGCCTAAGCACTAAATACCATTCACATGCTACTCACCTTTTGATTCCAGAGAATAAAAGGTGTCCTGTTGAACAGTCTTGTGTGAATGAGAATAAGGTCTTGAATAAATTGCTCACAAAATCCATGCTAAACTAATCCCCCAGTGGCTCCCAGTGGTCACATATGTCTTTTACACAAATCCCTGCAATGTTTCACTGACCACGTGGGCCTCCCACACCTCAGAAAATGGGTCAGTGGAGTCATTTGCCTATTTTTTTTTAAGAAAATGAAAAACACTTTCTGAATTTAAGCTAAGTATCATGTAATCTCTGTCATGCACATAAATGTGGTAATTATTGCAGCTGGGCCTATAGGTCACTTCTTATTAGAAAAGCTTCATTAACTTACAAGATTTCTAAAAACTCAATACATTTAGTTTGTTCATGCTGCCACATTCTTATTAGTAATCATCCACTATTGAACCTCCCAAAAAGAAACACATCAAATGTTTTTTTTCAGTTATTTAAAATAATGATAATATTTGTACATTTTAAGACATTGAGATGCAACAATCTTACACATTCTAAGCCTTTAGTAGCACATTTCATAAGTGCAAGTAACAATCAAATATATTGGTAATTAGGAGAACAGTTGTTAGTCTGTTCAATCTCAGTTATTTTACTACTTTTCATTGTAAATAAATATGTACATATTAAAGTCAGAACAAGCTACTACTTCAGAAAATAAGAAGAAATAAAAGATTTCTTGAAATGCTATTTCAATTTTATCATTAAGGTGTTCTTGATGTTAATGTTTTAAATTATCATGCATTTCCTGATCTATTCACTTTCTATATATTTGCTACCTGAGCCAGAAATGACATTTAATATTACCTTTATTGTACTTAGTCTTTTTATTATCAATTTGCCTGATCTCCATTCAAGGAAGAACAAAAGAAGGGGAGGTTTAAATGGCAGAATAAGCATTTTAAAGTTGAGTCATACTTCCTAATAGTAAATAAAACAAAGAAGATAACATCAAAGAAATGGCTAGAAGTGGAAACATTAAGAGTTTTTGCTTCCACTTTGCTACTAACCAGTTCTGCGACCATAGGCGTACAATCAAATCTCTATTCCTCAGTAGTCTCATCAGTAAAAATGGCATGTTTGGCTTCTCATTTCCCTGAGTTGATGGCTAGTCTATGGGGTTAATACTTTGTATTAGGCCAAAGGAAAAAGGTTAAGGATGGATAAGGTAAGAATGTGTACCTCATAATTTTAAGTCATTATTTATATATTATATATTATTATTATTTTAAATCAAAACACATATAAAATGATCAGAGAAACGAGCATGAGAGAACAGAGGATGAAAGAGCAAAAAGCATACATGAATTAACCATCGAATTTTGCACAAAGATCAATGTTATCGATTTAATGTGCATATCTACTTTTTTGGGAAGCTCTCCTCCTTGGTCTCTACTGTTGCCTCAGGGTATTATAAGATAGTTGAGAATGTTTGTAAAGATGTAGTTAGTATTATAAGCAAGGACTGTGGATGGCTTAATACATAATCAAGAAAGGAACCTATAGGATTATAAAGACATGCACTGATCCTAAACATCTTGAAAAAAAAAATATATATATATATTATTACGTTCCTCCAGTAACTAAATGCTTCAGTTACCCACGGAGGTGGTGGTTCTTGACAGCAACACAAATGTGAGGAGAGTTAAAATATTTTGGAAAAGAATTACAAGAGCGTCAACACATATGTAAAGTGATATGCAGTCTTTTACTGTCTTTAAAAGAAATTATATTATGGTTTTAATAAAATAATTTCTGGAAACAGAGGTAATTTTCAGTTCTAGGATTCTGTATTATTATCTTGGAGTTAAACAATATCTTTCCCAAAAGGGATTAGGTTACTTGTCTCTACATTTCTAAAAGTCTTGAGAAAGCATTTTTTAAAAGACCCTCACAAACTTCAATGCCCACAGGGAGAAAAAATACACGGATTTGGGCCACTTTCTTATTCCTTGTTCTTCATAAATATGTGTTGTAGCTGAGCAAGAAACCCTATTATACCTGAGTCAGTTAGCAGTCACACAATTATTTGTCCAATTATTTTCAATTTTATATTTATGAACATTTGCTTCCTCAGTGGTCTCCACTTTGCTTTATCTAAAATTTAGAAAAAGAAGAAAAAAAAGATGTTTTTATGCTTTTCTAATAATTAAAAAAAACTTTCCTAAATACATATTGTGGATGAGAAAGTAATCCAAGTTACTACTTCATCCAGTACTCTAACAAGATCCAAACATTTATAGGCAATTTGTTCTGTGAAAAGTAGAATAAAAAAGAATACTACAGGTTGCCATTGTAATCTAGATTATTCAAAAATACTTATATATAACTAAATCAGATATCAGGCCTCACTTTAGTAAATGAAATGTTTCCATCGTTAGACAACATCCTAGATGCAGGCTTTTAAACAATAGAGTGAAATTTCTGCAGTAATTGGTAGTTTATAAAGTTAGAAACACAATACTACAGTTACTAAAATGTTATCCAACATCCTTGTTGTGTTAAAATCTTTCTCTAATAGATTTCTGGGAAGCACACAAGATAAAAAAAGAAAATGTGGCAAAATAATATCTGGTTTGCATTTAAGTGAATTATAGTGGGTTTAATTTCATTATAGCACTCTAACGAGTCATATTTTACATGACTCAACATAAATTTTGTGGTTTTCAAAAGATGTTGGTTTACAAGGGTTCAAAGCAAAGACAGATAGCAATTTTTGTTCTGCAGAGGATACATTCACAAACTAGCTTAGTTGCAGCAAGTTTTAGTGTTTAAAATAAATAAAACAATTACATTTTTAACTCTGACAGTCACAGCGTATCTATGATCATGCCACTTTGTTTTCATAGCCAAATAATAAAATTCAACCTACGGGTGTGGTAAGATATAATTATGAAATAACTGGCAATTTTATAATACTTGAAGGCACCTATGAACAAGAATAACATAAATGAGATAAGATATCCCAATTTTTTTAAACAGTTGATAATATTCCTATAGTAAAGAGTTTTCTACTCAATATCCCATTTTTCCAAAAGTTTTTAGCCACTGATAAAGTAAAGAGTAATTGTTTGGAGCTTATGTATACCAGAATTTTGTCCTGAAATATTTTTATGAGAAAATGGGATAAATAAAAGTATTCAACATACACCAAAATACTGTCTGATATATAATTTAGGATTCTCTATTACAAAATACATTGTTTATGTTAAAGTTCCCACATCAACAGAAAATATCATTTCAACCAACACAATCATGTTTACAGGGCAGAACAGAAAGAAACATAACCTTATGGAATTTAAATCAGTGGGCTATTCAGTACATTTAAGGTATACAAAAAGAATCATTTATTCTCATGCCATTAAGCTTTCGGTAGGGGAAGCATTTAACAAGAAATTAAATGAAGCGGATCACGAGGTCTGTACAGTCTGATAAGTCATTTATAAAGAGAAAATATATTATCACATGGGTGACAGCAATCAACACAGGAGCTGTGCAGAATTTAAACCGACACATGTGTGCCAGCACATCTGAAAAAGGAAAAACTTGCAACATCATAAAATTCTATGTGTTCAGAATGCAACTCAGACTTATGCCTGTTTCTGGTAAACTAAGCAAGCTTCCAACACAAGGGTTTACTGCCAATGCAAGGTTAACACAACACAAATTTTGCCACATATATATTCTTCATGATCTACACTGAGGACATAATAGAGTCTGAATTACTAGGGCAAGCAGTAAATTAAAATTGTGATAGAAACTGTGTGCTTGTTTTTCAACCTAAGATTATGCTCAAAATATAAAGTGATCATGCAGAGAGGAAACAACTTCTAAACAATAGATATTTTCATTCTATGCACTACTCCAAAGATCCATACCCTAATAGAAATCAAAACCAAAATTGTTACTCCAGACCCTCACTTTCCCCAAGTCTCCTACCATGAGTAATGAACCCCAAGATTTATTATCATCGTTATATTTAAGCCCATGGTATTCTGTGTCCTTCCATACAGATTTGCTGTTTATAGCAAAATAACATTTTTATTCCTATAGTATATGGTAACAATGAAAGATTCTGTCTCCTCTATAGAAAGAACTTCTAGAATATTCTATTTCTGATTTTAAAGATGAAACAGTCCAGAGAAACTATAGATAATCTATTTGTTAATTTAGCATTCAATGAGACTAAACAAGAACACTACAGGAATAAATTATTCCAAGTATTCCTTCACAAGAAATCTGTCACCAAGTCTGGGCCCTTTTTACTATATACTAGAGATACCTTGAAAAATAGTGACAATGTTAAAGTTTACCAGAGTCCTATGCTCCTGGAAAACAGATAAAAGTTCCCCCAAACTTTTGTGTTCTAGAAAATGGCTTATCACACAGTCCTACCCTTCCCTATTATGACTTAGATAAGACTGGCAGATAAATTCCTTGGTTATCTGTGACAAGGCCAGACACAGATACTTCAAATTACCATTCTTTCTTTCAAATGATTGACTGAATTGTTTGTCCCTACTGACAAATTTGTACAAAACATCCATTAATTTGACTTGACCAAACTTTAGCCAGGCTTCTCTCCTCCCTTAAAGCACCTGAACTTTGACCCACCCTCATCCAGAGCCAACCTCAAAGTGTGGAACAGCCATCTCCTCCTTGACAGTTCCTCCCAAAAATAAGCTAAACTTGGGAAAAACATTGCCTGAAGAGCTATATCAACAAGCCACCTGCTTATTCCTTTCCCTCATACCGAGTTTATTCTAGCCTTGTTTACTTCTCCCAATGAAAGAATAAACCAGACAGCTGCTGTGTGTTGCCCCCAAGGCTGGAACTACACTGTACTCCACCTCCTCTGGGGTCAGAGATGACTCCCACTCCCAAAACCATGCCCATGCCCCAGGCCCCAGCTCAACAGCCACTCAGTATGCACCCCCAACTCACAAACCAGTGCAACCACTGCAGTAAATGCACATGTTCCCCAGATCCCACCACTTCTGCCGCATATGTGCCTGTATATCTTTCAGCCACAAATTATTTTCACAGGGAAAAGGAGAGCAGGAAGATCACAGTAGGCTTCACCACTGAGGATACTGACAACACTTACCACCTACAGACTTGGCTGATGAGGACCCCTGCAATCTTTGACAACACAGACCTCAGTTGACAGAGCTTGAGGGAGACTATGCCACTGTGCTAGACCAGCAACTGTGTTCCCACTGAGCTGGAGCTGCCAGAACTAACCCAGATGGCAGTCTCACACCCATCCCTAGGTGTAAGACTTTCCTCACTGAAGCCATTCCATAAAGTCTGGAACAGGTGACTGCTCCCTCAAATATAGAGACATCCAGGCAAAGACTACAAAACACACACACACAAAAATAACAAGAAAACCATGACACCTTCAAAGGAACAAAATATTTTCTAGTAACTGATCCCAAGAAATGAAGATCTACAAATTGTCTGAAAAATAATTCAAAATAATTGTTTTAAAGAAGCTCCACAAGCTACAAGAGAACACGATAGACAACTCAACAAAATAAGGAAAATAATACATGAACAAAATGAGAAGTTCAACAAAGAGGTAGAAATCATAAAAATTAAAAAAAGAAGAAGAAGAACAAAAAAAATTCTGCAGTTTTAGAATACAACAAATGAAATGAAAAATGCAATAGAAAGCTTCAACATCTAAGTCAATCAAGCAGAGGAAAGAATTTGTGAACTCAAAGACAAGATATTTGAACTTACCCAGTCAGAGGAGAAAAAACAATGAAAGAGTGAAGAAAGCCTATGAAATTTATGGTATATTATCAAAAGAATCAATATACACATTATGGGAGTCTCAGAAGGAGAAGTAGAGAAAGGGACAGAAAGCTTATTTAAAGAAATAGTGGCTGAAAACTTCCCAAATCTGGAGAGGAATATGGACATTCACATTCGTGAAGGTCAAAAGTCTCCAAACATGATCAACCCAAAGAAGACTACACCAGACACATTATAACCAAATGTCAAAAGTCAAGGACAGGGCTTCTCTGGTGGCGCAGTGGTTGAGAGTCCGCCTGCC
>NW_020837998.1:4886570-4926131 GCF_003676395.1 Aethalodelphis obliquidens
AAAAAAAAAAAAAAAAAAAAAAAAAAAAAGTCAAGGACAAAGAGAGAATTTTGAAAGCAGTAAGAGAAAAGTAACTCTCACAAACAAGGGAACAGCCCCCCACCATCACCACCATAAATTTATCAAAGGTATCTCAGCAGAAACCTTGCAGGCCAGGAGAGAGTGCGATGATATATTTAAAGTACTGAAAGAGAAAAACAAAACAAAACAAAACAAAAAAACCTGCCAACCAAGAATACTACATCTGGCAAAATTATTCTCTAAAAAAAGGATTAAAGATTTAAACATAAGCCCTGAAACTGAAAAAAAAAAATACAGAAAACTAGGGTAAAAGCTTCTTGAAGTTGGTTTGTGAAATTATTTATTGGATATGACCCCAAAAGCACAGGAAAATAAAGTGAAAATAGACAAAGAGGATTGCTTCAAATTAGAAAGCTTTTGTACAGCAAAAGAAGTGATCTACAGAGTGAAAAGACAACACAGCATGGGAGAAAATATTTGCAAACCATATATCTGATAAGAGGTTAATATCCAAAATACATAAGGAACTCAAACAACTGAATTGAAAAAAATAAATAAGATGATTGAAAAATGGGCAAAGGACCTGAATAGAAATTTTCCAAAAGAAGACATCCAAATGGCCAACAGGTATATGAAAAAGTGCTCAACTTCACTAATTATCAGGGAAACACAAATCAAAACCACAGTGAGGGCTTCCCTGGTGGCACAGTGGTTGAGAGTCCGCCTGCCGATGCAGGGGACATGGGTTCGTGCCCCGGTCTGGGAAGGTCCCACATGCCGTGGAGTGGCTGGGCCCGTGAGCCATGGCTGCTGAGTCTGCGCGTCCGGAGCCTGTGCTCCAAAATGGGAGAGGCCACAACAGTGAGAGGCCCGCGTACAGCAAAAACAAAACAAAACAAAACAAAACAAACAAACAAAAACACAGTGATATATCACATCACACCTCTTAGAATGGCTATTATCAGAAAGATGAAACATAACAAATGTTGGTAAGGATGTGAAGAAGAGGGGACCAGTGTACACTATTGCTGGGAATGGAAACTGGTTCAGCCATTATGGAAAACAGTATGAAGATTCCTCAAAAAATTAAAAATAGTACTACCTTATGATCCAGCAATCCCACTTCAGGGTATATATCTAAAGGAAATGAAATCGGTATATTGTAGAGATATCTGTACTCCTATGTTCATTTCAGCATTAAAAAAAAAAACAGCCAAGATATGGAAATAGTCTAAATGTCTGTCAATCCGTGAACAGATAAATAAAATGTGTTATGTATACAGAATGGAATATTATTCAGCTTTAAAAAAATAAGGAAATCCTCTTTGCAACAACATGGATAAGCCTGGTGGGGCATTATACTAAATGAAGACAGATGCAGAAATACAAGTACTGCAATATCTCACTTATATATGCAAACTAAAATAGTCAAGTGCAGAAAGACATGCACTGGATAGTTTCATTATATGTGCAATCTAAAATAAAGTCACAGAAACAGAGTACAATGGTGCTTACTAGGGACTGGAGGGAGAGTTACATGGTGATATGTTGGTCAAAGAGTACTAAGTTTCAGTTATTCAAGATGAATAAGTACTAGAGATCTAATGTACAATAATGTGACCATAGTAAATAATACTTTCTTGTATACTTGAAATTTACTGAGAAGGTATATCTTAAGTGTTCTGACCACAAAAAATGTGGTGACTACCTGAAGAGATGGATATAGTAATTAGCTTGAATATGGTGATAATATCACAATGTATATGTATATCAAATCATCAATTGTATACCTTAAATATATATAATTCTTAATTGTCAAATACACCTCAATAAAATACTAACAACTAAATTTTAAAAGGGAACAACCTTTGTGCCTGACCATTGAGGGACTTGATGCTTGCAAACCCTTTTCACCCAATTGCAATAATCTCTCTCCCATTTATGAAATAGTCTTTTCAAATAAAATACCTCCTTACCTAAGCCTGGATTTGTTTTTTATTTGGCGATAGCCAGACATTCCTCTAAGCAACCCCCTTTCATTGATTGCCATTATAGGCATCTGCTGATGAGCAAAAACTTCAGTCAACCTTGCAATAATAGCCAATGTGTGTAATCACTTTGTCAAGCTATAATATTTCTCCTTAAACAGTCTATCTGGAAAAAAATTGGTTCTTCTGTCAGTTTGCTGTGAGGAGAAACAGCTTATAAATAAGGACTTGGATCAGCTCACATGTGTATGGCAAAAAGATGTCCAATAATAGTAAAATTTTCACGGCAGAAGGACTAGATGATACCAAACAAAAAGAAAAATTATGTTTTCCAGGTGAGAAAATTATACTTGACTGTATACTTTTTGTTTGTGGCTTGCTTTTTCTATCTGATAAAATTCTTACATTTCTGCTTTAATACTGTCTTTTTTTTTTCCCAAAAGGGGTCTTCAGTTTTTTTTAACATCTTTATTGGAGTATAATTGCTTTAAAATGGTGTGTTAGTTTCTGCTTTATATCAAAGTGAATCAGTTATACATATATCCGCATAACTCCTCCGTCTTCTGTCTCCCTTCCACCCTCCCTATCCAACACCACTAGGTGGTCACAAAGCACTGAACTGACATCCCTGTGCTATGTGGCTGCTTCACACTAGCTATCTTTTTTACATTTGGTAGTGTATACATGTCAATGCCACACTCTCACTTCGTCCCAGCTTACCCTTCCCATTCACTGTGTCCTCAAGCCCATTCTCTACCTCTGCATCTTTATTCCTGTCTTGTCCCTAGGTTCTGCAAGACCATATTTTTTACATGCCATATATATGTGTTAGCATGTGGTATTTGTTTTTCTCTTTCTGACTTATTTCACTCTGTATGACAGACTCTAGGTCCATCCACCTCACTACAAATAACTCAATTTCATTTCTTTTTATGGCTGAGTAATATTCCATTCTATATTTGTGCCATATCTTTTTTATCCATTCATCTGTTGATGGACACTTAGGTTGTTTCCATGTCCTCGCTATTGTAAAAAGAACTGCAATGAACATTTTGGTACACGACTCTTTTTGAGTTATGGTTTTCTCAGGGTATATGCCCAGTAGTGGGATTGCTGGTTGTATGATAGCTCTATTTTTAGTTTTTGAAGGAACCTCCATACTCTTCTCCATAGTGGCTGTATCAATTTACATTCCCAACAACAGTGCAAGAGTGTTCCCTTTTCTCCACACCCTCTCCAGCCTTTATTGTTTCTAAATTTTTTGATAATGGCCATTCTGACCGGTGTGAGATGATATCTCATTGTAGTTTTGAATTGCTTTTCTCTAATGATTAGTGATGCTGAGCATCCTGTCATGTGTTTGTTAGCAATCTGTATATATTCTTTGCAGACATGTCTATTTAGGTCTTCTGACCATTTTTGGATTGCGTTATTTGGTTTTTTTTATATTGTGCTGCATGTGCTGCTTGTATATTTTGGAGATTAATCCTTTGTTAGTTACTTCATTTGCAAATATTTTCTCCCATTCTGAGGGTTGTCTTTTCTTCATATTTATGTGTTCCTTCGCTGTGCAAAAGCTTTTAAGTTTCATTAGGTCCCATTTGTTTATGTTTGTTTTTATTTCTATTTCTATAGGAGGTGGGTGAAAAAGGATCTTGCTGTGATTTATGTCATAGAGTGTTCTGCCTATGTTTTCCTCTAAGAGTTTTATAGTGTCTGGCCTTGCATTTATGTCTTTAATCCATTTTGAGATTATTTTTGTGTATGGTGTTAGGGAGTGTTCTAATTTCATTGTTTTACATGTAGCTGTCCAGTTTTCCCAGCACCACTTATTGAAGAGGCTGTCTTTTCTCCATTGTATATTCTTGCCTCCTTTGTCAAACATAAGGTGACCGTATGTGTGTGGGTTTAATTCTGGGCTTTCTATTCTGTTCTATTGATCTATATTTCTGTTTTTGTGCCAGTACCATACTTTCTTGATTACTGTAGCCTTGTAGTATAGTCTGAAGTCCAGGAGCCTGATTTCTCCAGCTCCATTTTTCTTTCTCAAGATCGCTTTGGCTATTTGGGGTATTTTGTGTTTCCATACACATTGCAAAATTTTTGTTCTGTGAAGAATGCCATTGGTAGCTTGATAGGGATTGTATTGAATCTGTAGATTGCTTCAGGTAGTACAGTCATTTTCACAATGTTGATTCTTCCAAGCTTAGAACATGGTATATTTCTCTATCTGTTTGTATCATCTTTAATTTCTTTCATCAGTGTCTTATAGTCTTCTGCATACAGGTCTTTTATCTCTCTCGATAAGTTTATTCCTAGGTATTTTATTCTTTGTTGCAATGGTAAATGGAAGTGTTTCCTTAATTTCTCTTTCATATTTTTCATTGTTAGTGTATAAGAATGCAAGAGATTTCTGTGCATTAATTTTGTATCCTGCTACTTTACCAAATTCATTGATTAGCTCTAGTAGTTTTCTGGTAACATTTTTAGGATTCTCTATGTATAGTGTAATCTCAACTGGAAACAGTGACGGTTTTACTTCTTCTTTTCTGATTTGCATTCTTTTTCTTTTTCTTCTCTGATTGCTGTGGCTAAAACTTCCCAACTTTGTTGAACAATAGTGGTGAGAGTGGACAACTTTGCCTTGTTCCGGATCTTAGAGGAAATGATTTCAGTTTTTCACCATTGAGAATGATGTTGGCTGTGGGTTTGTCATATATGGCCTTTATTATGTTGAGGTAAGTTCCCTCTATGCTTGCTTTCTGGAGGATTTTTACCATAAATGGGTGTTGAATTTAGTTGAAAGCTTCTTCTGCATCTATTGAGATGATCATATGGTTTTTTTCCTTCAACTTGTTAATATGGCTTATCACATTGATTGATTTGCATATATTGAAGAATCCTTGCATTCCTGGGATAAATCCCACTTGATCATGGTGTATGATCCTTTTAATGTGCTGTTGGATTCTGTTTCCTAGTATTTTGTTGAGGATTTTTGCCTCTATGTACATCAGTGATATTGGCTTCTAGTTTTCTTTGTGACAACTTTGTCTGGTTTTGGTATGAGGGTTATGGTAGCCTCATAGAATGAGTTTGGGAGTGTTCTTCCATCTGCTATATTATGGAAGATTTTGAGAAGGATAAGTGTTAGCTCTTCTCTAAATATTTGATAGAATTCACCTGTAAAGCCATCTGGTCCTGGGCTTTTGTTTGTTGGAAGATTTTTAGTCACAGTCACAGTTTCAGTGCTTGTGATTGGTCTGTTTATATTTTCTATTTCTTCCTGCTTCAGTCGCAGAAGGTTGTGCTTTTCTAAGAATTTGTCCATTTCTTCCAGTTTCTCCATTATATTGGCCTATAGTTTTTTGTAGTAATCTCTCATGATTCTTTTTATTTCTGCAGTGTCACTTGTTACTTCTCCTTTTTCATTTCTAATTCTATTGATATGAGCCTTCTCCCGGTTTTTCTTGATTTGTGTGGCTAATGGTTTAACAATTTTGTTTATTTTCTCAAAGAACCAGCTTTTAGTTTTATTGATCTTTGCTATCATTTCCTTCATTTCCTTTTCATTGTTTTCTGATCTGATCTTTGATTTATTTCCTTCTGCTAAGTTTGGTGTATTTTTGTTCTTCTTTCTCTAATTGCTTTAGGTGTAAGGTTAGGTTGTTTATTTGAGATGTTTCTTGTTTCTTGAGGTAGGACTGTATTGCTATAAACTTCCCTCTTAGAACTGCTTTTGCTGCATTCCATAGGTTTTGTGTTGTCGTGTTTTCATTGTCATTTGTTTCTAGGTATTTTTTGATGTCCTATTTGATTTCTTCAGTGATCTCTTGGTTATTCAGCAGTGTATTGTTTAGCCTCCATGTGTTTATATTTTTTACAGATGTTTTCCTGTAATTGATATCTACTTTTATAGTGTTGTGGTTGGAACAGATACTTGATATAATTTGAATTTTCTTAAATTTACCAAGGCTTGATTTATGATCCAAGATATGATCTATCCTGGATAATGTTCCATGAGCTCTTGGGAAGAAAGTGTATTCTGTTGTTTTTGGATGGAATGTCTTATAAATATCAGTTAAGTCCATCTTGTTTAATGTATCACTTAAAGCTTGTGTTTCCTTAATTATTTTCATTTTGGATGCTCTGTCAATTGGTGAAAGTGGGGTGTTAAAGTCCCCTACTATGATTGTGTTACTGTCAATTTCCCCTTTTATGGCTGTTAGCATTTGCCTTATATATTGGGGTGCTCCTATGTTGGGTTCATAAATATTTACAATTGTTATATCTTCTTCCTGAATTGATCCATTGATCATTATGTTGTGTCCTTCTTTCTCTCTTGTAATAGTCTTTATTTAAAAGTCTATTTTGTGTGATATGAGAAGTGCTACTCCAGCTTTCTTTTGATTTCCATTTGCATGGAATATCTTTTTCCCTCCCCTCACTTTCAGTCTGTATGTGTCCCTAAGTCTGAAGTGAGTCTCTTGTAGACAGCATATATACTGGTCTTGTTTTTGTATACATTCAGCCAGTCTATGCCTTTTGGTTGCAGCATTTAATCCATTTACATTTGAGGTAGTTATCGATATGTATGTTCCTGTTACCACTTTCTTAATTGTTTTGGGTTTGTAATTGTAGGTCTTTTCCTTCTCTTGTGATTCCTTCCTAGAGAAGTTCCTTTTGCATTTGTTGTAATGCTAGTTTTGTGGTGCTGAATTCTCTTAGCTTTTGCTTGTCTGTAAAGTTTTTAATTTCTCTGTCAAATCTGAATGAGATCCTTGCTGGACAGAGTAATCTTGATTGTAGGTTTTTCCCTTTCATCAGTCTGTATATGTCCTGTCACACCCTTCTTGTTTGCAAGGTTTCTGCTGAAATATCATCTGTTATCCTTATGGGGATTCCATCAGATGTTATTGTTGTTTTTCCCTTGCTGCTTTTAATGTTTTTTTTCCTTGTAGTTAATTTTTATAGTTTGATTAATATGTGTCTTGGCATGTTTTTCCTTGGATTTATCCTGTATGGGACTCTGTGCTTCCTGTGCTTGATTGATTATTTCCTTTCCCGTATTAGGAAAGTTTCCAACTATAATCTCTTCAATTGTTTTCTCTGTCTCTTTCTTTTCCTCTTCTTTTTCTGGAACCCCTGTAATTCGAATGTCAGTGCATTTAATGTTCTCCCAGAGGTCTCTGAGACTGTCTTCAATTATTTTCATTCCTCTTTCTTTATACTGCTGTGTGGTAGTTATTTCCACTATTTTATTGTCCAGGTCACTTATCCATTCTTCTGCCTCAGTTATTCTGCTATTGATTCCTTCTAGAGAACTTTTAATTTCATTTATTATGCTGTTCATCATTGTTTGTTTGTTCTTTAGTTCTTCTAGTTCCTTGTTAAACATTTCTTGTATTTTCTCCATTCTATTTCCAAAATTCTGGATCATCTTTACTATCTTTATTCTGAACTGTTTTTCAGGTAGACTGCTTATTTCCTCTTCATTTGTTTCATCTGGTGGGTTTTTACCTCGCTCCTTCACCTGCTGTGTGCTTCTCTGTCTTCCCATTTTGCGTAATTTACTGTGTTTGGGGTCTACTTTTTGCAGGCTGCCAGTTCCCATTGTTTTTGGTGTCTGCCCCCAGTGGCTAAGTTTGGTGCAGTGGCTTATGTGGGTTTCCTCGTGGAGGGGACTGGTGTCTGCGTTCCGGTTGATGAGGCTGGATCTTGTCTTTCTGGTGGGCAGGACCACATGTGGTGGTGTGTTTTAGGTTGACTGTGAACTTATTATGATTTTTGGCAGCCTCTCTGCAAATGGGTGGGGTTGTGTTCCTGTCTTGCTAGTTGTTTGGCATATGGTGTCCAGCACTGTAGCTTGCTGGTCATTGAGTAGAGCTGGGTCTTAGTGTTGAGATGGAGAACTCTGGGAGAGATTTGCCATTCGATATTACATGGAAACGGGAGGTCTGTGGTGGACCAATGTCTTGAACTCAGCTCTCCTGCTGCAGTTGCACAGGTCTGACACCCCGCCAAAGCACCAAGACCCTGTTAGCCACACGGCTCTGAAGAAAAGGGAGAAAAATGAAAGAAAGAAAGAATAAAATAAAATAAAGTTGTTAAAATAAAAAATAATATTAAAATTAAAAAAATTAAAAAGGAATAAAAACAAGGAAAAAGGAAGAAAGAAAGAAAGAAAGGAGCCACCAAACCAAAACACAAATCCTCTAATGATAACAAGCGCTAACAACGATACTAAAAACAACAACAACAAAAAATGCAGACAGACAGTACCCTAGGACAAATGGTAAAAGCAAAGCTATATAGACAGAATCATACAAAGAAGCATATACATACACTCTCACAAAAAGATAAAAAGGGAAAAATATATATATATATATAAAGAAGAGAGCAACCAAATCAATAAACAAATCTACCAATGATAATAAACTCTAAATACTAAACTATGATAAACATAAAACAAGAAACAAATTAGATGCAGAAAGCAAACCCCAAGTCTACAGTTGCTCCCAACGTCCACTGCCTGAATTTTGGGATGATTCATTGTCTATTCAAGTATTCCAGAGATGCAGGGTATGTAAAGTTGATTGTGGAGATTTAATCCACTGCTCCTGTGTCTGCTGGGGGAAATTTCCTTTTCTCTCCTTTTTTTGCACAGCTCCTAGGGTTCAGGTTTGGATTTGGCCCCGCCTCTGAATGTAGGTCTCCTGAGAACATCTGTCCTTCTCTCAGATATGACGGGGTTAAAGTAGCAGCTGATTAGGGGACTCTGGAGCACTCTGGCTGGGGGCAAGGAGGGGTATGGAAATCAGGGTGAGCCTGAGGTGGCAGAGGCCGTTGTGATAGGCATGCCGTGTGTTGTCCTGGGGAAGTTGTCCCTGGATCATGGGACCCTGGCAGTGACGGGCTAAACAGGCTCCTGGGCGGTGAAGTGTGGATAGTGACCTGTTCTTGCCCAGAGGATTCTTGGTGGCTACAGCAGCAGCCTTAGCGTTTCATGTCTGTCTCTGGTGTCCGCACTGATAGCCGAGGCTTGTGCCCATCTCTGGAGCTTGTTTAGGTAGTTCTCTGAATCCCCTCTCCTTGCATACCCTGAAACAATTGTCTCTTGCCTCTTAGGCAGTTCCAGACTTTTTCCAGGACTCCCTCTTGGCTAGCTGTGGTGCACTAGTCCCTTTCAGGCCGTGTTCACACAGCCAGCCCCAGTCCTCTGCCTGGGATTTGACCTCCAAAGCCTAAGCCTCAGCTCCCAGCCCCCAGCCACCCCGGTAGCTGAGCAGACAAGTCTCTCAGGCTGGTGAGTGCTGGTCAGCAGGAATCCTCTGTGCAGGAATCTCTCTGCTTTGCCCTCTGCACCCCTATTGTTGTGCTCTCCTCCATGGCTCTGAAGCTTCCCCACACCCACCCCCATCTCCACCAGTGAAGGGGCTTCCTAGTGTGTGGAGACTTTTCCTCCTTCACAGCTCCCTCTCCGAGGTGCAGGTTCCTTCCCTATTTTGTCTCTGTGTTTTCTTCTTTCTTTTGCCCTAACTAGGTACATGCGGAGAGTTTCTTGACTTTGGGGAGGTCTGAGGTCTTCTGCCAGCATTCATTTGGTGTTCTGTAGGAGTTGTTCCACGTGTAGATGTATTTCTGATGTATTTGTGTGGAGGGAGGTGATCTCCATGTCTTACTCCTCTGTCATCTTGAAGGTCTCTCCAATACTGTCTATCTTATGAAGAAATATTCCTATGAAAAAATTGACTCCTTGAACAAAAATACTGTGATCACTTTAATGATGTAATTCTTGCTAGTCTAGTAATTCATTCATTGAAAAATTATCAGTAGTTTAGAAGTATTGATTACTTTATTGTTACAGTGCTCATCAAGCTTATAAAATTGTTTCACTATTCCCAAAATACCTCTCAATGTTTTCTTCATCATCAGTGATTAAAATTACTAGGCTAGAATTGTGGAAATGAACCCTATAGAGGAAAATGATAGCTTGCAATTTTCATCTTCTGAGAATATTGCTGTAATTCACATAGAAAAATAAGCTGTGGCCTACAACCAATGATGAAAGAGAAACCATTGCAAAGGTTTTTTTGATAATTCTTTCAGTTGCCCCAGAGAAAACTACCTTACAAGTTCACTTGTTTTCACTTTGACAGGGCCAAAAAGAGAGAAATAATTTATTAGTGATCACTAAATGTTTAAGATTCCTTAGTAGAGTTAAGACAAACAGGTGGAGGATGTGGCAGTGCTGTCGTACATCAGAAGGGCCAATGAACAAATCAAATTTAAAGTGAACCTAGACTTCTGGCTTTGCCCTGACATATAAAGACCTAGGAAATCATCTCTTTTGTCTGTAAAGCAAGAAAAAGATAAACAAACAGAAAATCAACAACTTTTCTCAGACCAGTTAGCAAACTGAGGTTGCAGAGCAAACTGCCTTTCTGAAATATGGAGAAAAAAAGGTCAATGGGAAAGATAAAGTGTCCAAGCATTTGTTCATCTAGAACAGAAACTTCTAGAGGTGATATTTGGGAACCACTTACTTGCCTAGTAATTGTGATGAATTGTTGGAGGCTGATTGTTGGACTAGCAGAGAGTGAGAAATTCCTGGGGGATCCCAAACACAACAGGTACCCCATCCCTGACCCCAGCACTTTCCTAATCATTTCCCTTCAGAAACCTTACTAGGTTCTCAAAGTATGGATCAGAGGAGGATTCCCCTCAGGGCCCTGGCAGGCTGTGAGTGAGAGTACCCATTATAGAACCTCACTAGGTCATTCTCCATAACAAAAGCCTACTCTCTAGAGAAAGATATTCATAGAGGACAGTACTAAAACATTTTCCCACATGGAGGAAGGAAATTCCTCACTATTCCAGTACTAACTTTCCAACTGCAATGCAGAGAGAAAAAAAGAATGAAAAAAATATATGAGAAAAAGAAAAATCACAAAACAGAACATCTAAGAACTGTGGGCCAATATCAAAGGTATAACATGTGTCTTACATGCACCCCAATGTTCATCACAGCACTATTTACAATAACCAGGACATGGAAGCAACCTAAATATCCATCAACAGAGGAATGGATAAAGAAGATGTGACCCATATATACAATGGAATATTACTCAGCCATAGAAAGGAATGAAATTGGGTCATTTGTAGAGATGTGGATGGACCTAGAGACTGTCCTACAGAGTGAAGTAAGTCAGAAAGAGAAAAACAAATATCATATATTAACACATATATGTGGAATTTAGAAAAATATTATAGATGATCTTATTTGCAAAGCAGAAACAGAGACACTGACGTAGAGAACAAATGTATGAATACCAAGGGGGAAATGTGGGAGGTGGGGTGGGATGAATTGGGAGATTGGAATTGATGTATATACACTATTGATACTATGTATAAAATAGATAACTAATGAGAACCTGCTGTATAGCACAGGGAACTCTACTCAGTGCTCATTGGTGACCTAAATGGGAAGGAAATCCAAAAAGTAGGGGACATATGTATACGTACAGCTGATCCACTTTGCTGTACAGTAGAAACTAACACAACATTGTAAAGCAATTATACTCCAATAAAAGTTAATAAAAACAAACAAATAAACAACAACAACAACAAAACACGTGTGTAAACTGTACCAGAATAAGAAAGAGAGAACTGGGCAGAAGAAATATTTGGAGTCAAATAAATCTAATTGATTTTTGTAAAGGCCTAGCCATTTCTTCCATCCATTCATTCATTGTTTTATCAATTAATTTTTTAAAAACTTTTTATGGTAACTACTATGTGTAGACACTGGTGATATAAGAGTGAAGAAGACAGACACTGATTTTAGAAACAATGCTAAAACAAAATATTTTATAAAGTAGAGAAAAGAAGTTCAAGATGTGGATTATGTACCGTGAAGGAAACAAACAAGGCAATAAAACAGAGAACAAGATTTGAGGAAAATATTTTATTTTGAGCAATTAGAAAAGGCCTCTCTGAAGATGTAACATTTAAGCTGAGACTTGAAGGATGAGATGGAGTGAGCTGGACGGAGCATGGAAGAATGAAATATGATAATTCTAAGTGTTCATTGGTCTAAATATGCTAGGGGTTATTTTTTTCACAAGGTACAATCCAAATCCTATATTAGAGTGTTTTCTGTATTTTTGAGTCACTTGTCTTTTTGAAAATATGATGGAATTTCTAGACACTCAAAAGAAAAATGCATATATAGAGATGCCTATAAGTTTGCTGATAATTTCTGGTACTAATCCAGATGCAGTATCCCAGGTCACCAGTTGTTATGGACTGAATAACTTTGTACCCACCAAATTCTTATGTTGAGACTCTAACCCCACAGTGTGATGGTATTTGGAGATGGGGCCTTTGGAAAGTAATCAGTGTTAGGTGATGGTGAGGCCTTAGTCCTATGGGATTAGTACCCTTATGAGAAGAGACACCATAGAGCTCTGTGTCTCTGTGTGTGTACGTATGTGCACCACCTGAATTAACAACAAGAAGGCAGCCATAGACAAGCCAGGATGAAGGACCTCACTAGAAACTGAATTGGCCAGCACCTTGATCTTGGACTTCCCATCCTCTAGAACTGTGAGAAAACATAAACTTTTGTTGTTTAAGCCACTCAATCTGTGGTATTTTTGTTATGGCAGCCCAAACTAACTACTAAAACACAAGTCAAGCTTTCTAGCACAAGAAATCTTAGGGAGAAAGATAGAATGCATTCTATGTACAACCTGTCATCTCAAAACTGAGGACTAGTACATAGACTTTCAAAAATTATCTGTATTTCTATGACTATTATTTTGATGTAGCTATTTAGGAACCATCTAAAATCACCCTTCCAGGTAAGAAATTTGGAGCATATGTTTTTAAAAGGCTCATTTCAGAATCTAAACTATTTTCTAAATGCATGTTTGTTTGCTTGTTTTTCTCATTCCACAAGTAGGCAATATATCATCTCTCTTACCCTCATTTTCACTGACTAAATTTTATTCTCATTAAATAAAGAGTATTTAAACCATAATAATGAATGCCTACTTATTTTGCCTTCCTTTCTATCTTGAATTTTCAGGATTTCCTGCCTTTTCCAATACTATTTATTCTGCCTAGACTGTACTTCCATCCATTCTCTACTTGAAAGATCCTACATATCGTTCAAGGTTCATCGAATGCCAACTTCTGTGTGAAATCTTCCCTAGATCTGCCTACTCAGAATTCAGCTAACTTTCTTTACGTTCTCACAATATTTTGCCTATTCCTCTGCTGTAGTACCTACATTAGGCTTCAGTTTATAGTAATTTGAGTTTCCTTCACTAAACTTTGAACATCTTGTCTTTATTTTTTTCAATCCCCAATGGATACAATAATGCATTGCAATGAAGTAAGTGATTAATAAATGTTTGATGAATGAACGTACATATGGATTCATATGGATGAATGAAGGAATAAACTACATATAAACTAGTGAAAACAGTAAATGATCATGTTTTTCTATGTTTCAGTAATTCTTGTTAGAATTCCCTCAATTGTCAGGTTATTAGGTTTACAATCAATGAGACAATACTCTCAATTAACTAGTAACTCAAAATTAACTTCTTAGTTTTCATATGTTAGGTACAGTTGGATGTTTTAATGAGCCTGTTTCATATGATTTTATTTTGGACAAAAAGTAAAGAGTGCTGATTATTTTCAGGGTCATGTTCAAACATAATTTCTAGTAGCCTCCCTCCTGCTTAAAGACATTTTTCTAAAAAATTCTCAAACATTTGCCTACTCTCACTGTCTTGGCCATAAATATTATAAATGGAACAAAATTGGATAATTAAAACTAATTAAAATCTGTAAAGCAGAAATGAAAGGTTATATCTTTAAGTGAATTTAGTGACTGAAAATGACACAATTAGCTAATGACATTTTCTAATTGTTCTGTTTGGTAGATATAGTAAGTCAGAAAAAAAGTGTATTCTTTTTTTTACAGCCTTGATACTATTCTCAGAACACTATATATAGAACGGGTTAAATATCTCTCATTTAGTCTGTTTTAACCTCATACCTTAAATATAAATCAGTCAAGGAGGATCTACCAGGTAATTCTGTGATGTAAACAAAGTTCTACTGGGCATTAGAGTGAGACTACCAGCTCATTTTACTTAGTCTCTGAATAATTAACAGCATGTAATGATTTGCTATGGATATGACTCTGGGCATCATTGAACACAAATATACTTAACAGATTATGTGCCATATGGTTTTGCCTTCTTCCACCATGAATAATTTCCACATGATTCATCAAAAGTCATAGAAGGAGTTCATATTTACTCAATGCTCATTAAATGAGTAATATGCAACCTTATAACTATAGCCAGCTTTCCAGCAGTCATCTTCAAAAAAACAACAGAAATGCATATCCATCATTTTGCATATATTTTATTAGCTATAATGTGTTTGGTGACATAACTATTTTTTTTTTTGACATAACTATTTTTTAAGGAATATATTAGCTTGTAATAAATTATCTGTAAATGGTGGTAGTTACAGTGTAATTAGGCAGAACCCTATCATTGTTCTGCCTAATAAAGTCTTAAGTACCATTTACCAATATTTATTAAAAGTTTAAATGAAATCTCCTTTTGAATGAAAGGCTGTTGAGTGGGCTGGAGCAATAATAAAAACAAAGCAAAAACTCCACTTGACATTCTGCATAGACTGAAAATCAAATAATAAAACCATCCACATATCAACTAAAATATGAAAATCATTTGAAAATTATTTCAACATAAAAACATGAAAATGATTTTCAAAAGATAACCTAGAAAGCGGAAAGTAGCCCTTTAAAATGGAAAGTTTTACACAAACAAAAAAACTTCTTGCTATGCTGTCTAATATAGACTCCCTTAAATTTTCTAAAGGAAATTCCATGAGAAACAATGGTACTGCAGCATAGGTCTTGCCACTTTTTTTACAGAGACCAGATTAATTCTCATTCCTAAAAGAACTAAAAAATCAGAAAAAAATTACATGAAACAATGGCTCTCAAGACATTGGACATCAGGCAACAAAATACTTATTCCTTAGAGATAGTAAACAAAAGAGTTAAACCCAACTAATGCTGAGCAGATGCCTGGAGAGAGTTTCCAGGCCATGGTATAGGGAGAAGGAACCCAGGTGAAGCCTGGTGATCTCCCTGAGTCAGGGAGTTAGAACTGAGAATTTGAAGATATCAAGGCTATTGGAATTCACAGGACAGAGTATTTAAGAGGAGAGAGCTATACAGAAAGTGAACTCTGGAGATCTGCGGAGAGTTTCCCTCATGTGTTCATTTGGGCATCACATTGTTTTCTCTTTTTGATTTATTTATATTGTTTTTGAGTGTGTATCTTTGTACACTTTTCATAGTGGTTGCTTTGGGTATTACAATATAAATATATAACAATCTACTGATATCAACATTTTACTACTTTGATTAAAGTATGGAAATCTCACTTCATTTAGGTTTCTTTACCTTCCCCACTTTTAAATATCATTGACTTGATTTAGAAAACTTATGAGAAAAGCAATAATCCATTTATATATCCATATTTCCACTCTTTCCTTTGTTCTTCCTTCCTGATGTTCCAAGATTTTTTTAATATAATTTCCTTTCTGTTTGATAAATTTCATGTAGTCTTTAAGAATAGGTATCCTAAAGACAAATTCTTTTAGTTTTCCTTAATCTGATAATGTTTTTATTTCCCCTTCATTAGCAAAGTATAGTTTCACTGGATATAAGATTCAGGGTTGATAGTTCTTTTCTTTCAGCACCTCGAGGCTGTTGTGACACTTTACTTCTTGTCTCAATGATTTATTGATGAGAGATCCACTATCATTAGGATTGGTATTCTCCTATCAGTAATGTATCAGTTTTTTCTGGCTGCTTTCAAGATTATTAATTTTTTTTGTCTTTAGTTTTATTTCATTTTCAGAAGTCTAATTATTGTATGTGGATTTCTTTGAGTTTATCCTATTAAAGTTCACTCATCTTCTTGAATCTGTAAGTTACTGTTTTTCAGCATTAATGTTTTAATCCATTATTTCTATTTTTTTTTCAGCCCTTGCTTCTCCCCTCTTTGGGGACTCCAATGATGTAAATGTTGGATCTTTTGTTATTGCCCCATAGGACACTGATGCTCTGCTCTGTTTTGTCCTTTTTCTTTTCTTTTTTTTTCAGTCTACTTTCTCTCTGCTGTTCAGAATAGTGGCCCTGCAAAAAAGATAGCACTTCCCTTGGCTGCTTATTGTTGGCAGGTCTCCCAATCAATCCCCTCCTTGCTGGTGGTGCCAGCCTCACCTTGTCTTGTGTTGCTGGATAGAAGAATGAGCCTATCTAGTCTGTCTTCTATTACTAGGTCTGGGGCTGAGAAATCCTGGGGTTCCAAACCAATACACCGTCATCTCACCACCTTTTCAGTTTTTGATTGCCTCTTGTACATGCCCAGGGTTTATATTAGGACTTAGTGGAAGGGAAACAAGAAATAATGGGTCTACCTGTATGATCAGGCCACCCAAGATAGCTGTTTGTTTCTCTGCACATCCACTGCTCAAACAGTCCCTCCAGTCCCTGCTTCACCTACACCCCACTCACATGACTGACCTTTCCCATTAACTGTACAGCCTAATCAGTAAATACCTACATTCTGGCCATGCCCCCACCCCCACCCCAGCTAGTGATTGTTTTAATCTTTAGATCATAATGGCTCCCCTTTGATGGTTTAACAAAGAGAAGACCTCCACCTCATAAAGGCACTTAGCCTGTGGGGCCATGAGGGCCGAGCCTCTTTGCTGGTCTCCCTGGTAATCTATGGGCCTATCTGACATCAATTCCCCCTATAACCTGTCTCCTATTCCCCCATGGAATGAAGACTGCTGCTGAGTCCTCCCCACTCTTTGCCCTTCATGGTGGGATGTTGCTCCAGGACCCTTGTGCTCCAGACATGTAAGATCTCCTATCTATTAAACTATTGATGTCTCTGTTCTTGACTTTGGGTGCTTTCTTTGGTGTTGAAGCTGGGAAAGTACAGGGATTGCAGGCCTGCGGGGTGCAGCCCAACACTACTTCATCTTTTCAGACTGGAAGTTGGTATCATATTATTTTGATTGGCATTTACTTTATTACAGTTAAGATTATACATTTGCTCATATTTTTTTTCTCATTTGTACCTCTTTCCCTGTGAATTGTTTGCTTACTATATGTTAGGTATCATTCATGTGAGCTTGTTTCCCTATCATAGCCACTTATCATACTGTTTTATAATTGGCAAATTATTTCTTTGAATTTAATACTAATGCTATTGCTGGCAGAAATCTTGTGTATTTTCATTTTGAGGTTAAACCTAGATCCTAGACTAGTTTTTGGCCATAATATGCACTCACTAAATATTTTGTCAATGAGTAAATGAAAGAATGGTAATTTGTTCTTGATTTAACCACTACAGTGTGAAAACATTCTTTACCACACTACTCGGCACACTGCAGTATGGTAGTAGGAATTATTTTACCACAAATTATGACAACAAAATGGAAAGCAATTTTCCTACCAGAAATAAAAGCAAAGCTTGTATTTTGCCTCATTCTATGACCATTACAATAAAACATATGATAAAACATTGCCTATTTATGTAATATCCATGATGTTTAGGAGCAAGTTGAAGAGCAAGAAATCCCGTTCTGTGAAAGGCTAAGGTCATTAGCACCTAGATTGAGTCCCAGATTGACAGCATATGAAACAGCTGATCTACTCACCATTGAATCTGGTGGAAAATATTTTAAAAACACACACAACCATTTAAAGCTTCTGGAAATGGTCTTAAGGGCAAACAGAAAATGAACACATATCTATTCAAGAAAATCTAAGAAAAGTTGGGGAAAAGATGAGAGTCTGTGGAATTTGTACAACTACTCCCTTCCTCCCCACTCCCAGCTAAGTGAGGCAGAGACTTCACTTCAGACTGTTGCAGCCAAGAGCAAAAGGCTATCTCTCTTCGAGCTCTCAGCCCAGACCTTTCTTCCCAGGAGAAGAATGTCAGCTTTTCTCATCCTGACCCCAGCTGCTGGTTGCTGACACACAAGTAAGGTCAGTCAAAAGGTAGGGGGCTCCCTTCCTCTACTGGTGGAATGGAACCTTGGGCATGGCATGCTGAAAATTCCAGACCCCAGATAGCTCTCCCATAACTGGTGAGGCAGTGGTTTCACACTAGTAGAGGCAAACCAAGAGCATCTCAGGCTACTACTCCTTTCTCCACTGAGTACTTAGCTCCAAGGGTGGGGGGGTCACTCAGAGAAAAGGTTGATACTGTCCCCACTACCAACTCCAAAACCCTGGTTGAGAGATTTTTGCCTAGGGAGAGAAGCAGGCTATAAAACAGATAGTTCCTAATCTCTTCTCTAAGGAACTAACCTCATTTGTAACAGAGGTTGGAGAAGTTTAAAATTAAAGGTGCTCTCAAGCACAGTAGAAGTTGTAATGAAAAGCAACTGGGAAGAGATTTATGGATCTAATGAATGTAAAGCCTAGACTGTAGGCCTGCAAGACATAACAGAGGAATAAGATGATTGAGAGGAACACTCCTGGGATGAGAACAAGTAGCAGACTTTGACCTCAGAAAATAACCATGCAGGGGGCCACTACATGATTAGATTAGTCTGTAGAGGACTTTATGCCTCAGGGCCTTATTGAAAAGAAAAGAGCAATTGACCAGCAATTAATGCAGTGTAACAGCTGTGTGTGGTTAGAGAAAGCTTAGAAGAGAGCCCTATTAGTATCACTGCCATCACAGGCTGACTGTGACTATGCCCAAAGCTGTATCTTCCTGAGAAGCAATTTCAAAGACAACACTGTGGGTGTGTAGGTGGCATGGAGGGGGTGAGCAAGAGACTTGGCTAAAATAATCCAAAAATAGTCCAGTTAGTCACTAAATAAATAAACAAGCAAATAACAATAGTAAGCTCAGGGGCAGAGAGGAACACCAGTAACCAGAGAAAGATTTCAAAGTACCACTGTAAATATGTTCACAGAACTAAAGGAAAGCATTGTTAAAGAAATAAAAGAAGACATGATAACAATGTTGCATCAAATAGAGAACATCAATAAAAAAGTAGAAAATTATCAAAAATAACCAAGTGGAAATTCTGGAGTAGAAAAGTACAATAAATAATAACTCAGTGAATAGAAAATCAGCAAAGGAGAAATAGGGTAGCAAAAAAAAAAAAATCATGGGACACATAGAAAACCAAAAGTAAAATGGCAGATGTAACTCCAGTTTTATTAATAACAACATTAAATGTGAATAGATTAAACAATCCAATAAAAAAGGAGAGATTGTAAGACATAAAAAATTATGAACTAAATATACAGGAGACACTTTATATTCAGAGTTATAAATAGACTGAAAGTAAAAAGATAGTACAAGATATGCAAATAGCAAATGCAAGAAAGCTGGAGTAGATATATTAATAACAGACAAAAAAAGACTTTAAAACACCAAATTTTATTAGAGATATATGACATTTTATAATGATAAAAGAGTTAATGCATCAAAAGATATACAGTTATAAATATATATGTACTTGTGAAATAAAATTCATATTTTATGGCAAGACAAAAATTTAAACATAAAAATTTATCTCTGCCCTTTGGCCTCCTTTCTCCTTCCTACTGTGCATTGTGTATCTGCATTATTCATCAACCAGAACTCCCCCATCAGCAGAAATACTTGCTCAACCTTAAAGAGCAACATTCTCCTAACAGCAACAAGACAACTCCTTAAAAAATAAAATTCCTACTTGATCTTGTAAGGGGTCAAGAGGACACTTAGATCTGGGTTGTCTAAACTGTCAAAATACATCATTTTATGTCCAGCTCTCTGTCTCAAAAAACTTATATAACTGTGTCTTGACTTCTAATGAGTAGAACAGTACTCAGAGCTTTCTGAGATGCTGTTCCCAGGGTATAGTCCTCAAATTTGGCTCGGATAAAATTTTCCACTTCTTGCATAGATTGTTGATTAATTTTCATTGACATACCAAATAATAGAGTTCCAAAAAGTGTAAACAAATATGGATAAAAATGAAGGTGAAAATTATAATTTAATAATAAGAGTTGGAGACATCTATATTCTATTTCCAATAATAAATAGAACAACTAGACAGAAGATCAACAAGGAAATAGAGGACTTGAACAACATTATAAATCAACCAGACTTAACAGACATCTATAGAACACTCTACTCAACAAGAGAACAAAAATTTATCTCTATGTTTTCTTCTAAGAGTTTTACATTTTTGTTCTTACATTTAGGGTTTGATTCATTTTGAGCTTTTTTTTTTTAATGGTAGAAGGTAAGGGTCCAACTTCATATAACCACTATCTTGTAATAACTCAATGGAATATAAACTGTAAAAATACTGAATCACTATGCTGTACACTTGAAGCTAATATAATATCGTAAGTCAATTATACTTCAATTAAAATGAACAAACTTAATAGAACTAGATCAATATATTTTCAATATTAAGTATAATCCCACAACATCTTTGGAATGTTGTTACTATAAATAAATTTATTAGGACTAAATATATTAAAATGTTCTCTGATCTTTCCTTTTTGCTTACCCTTTTTCAGCAAAAAGTCATAATTGTTTTATGCTAATCAAAGAATTATAAAAATTATTATCCAGTCATCAAGCCCTCCTGATTCGTTTTTCAAAGTATCTTTCATTTTCATGTTTTGTTTCATTGTTATTCCACTAGTATTAATTTACATGAGACCTCCCATCATTACATTTTCTTAGCAGCTTCCCAACTATTCTTTCTGCATCCTAACTTCTTTCCACTCTACTTCTTATAATTTCTCCTATAGAACACCAGCATAAAATAAAATGTTATTATGCCACATGCACTAAAATCATGTAAACTCTCTACTCTCACATTCTAGGTCCTCCATAATTTTTCCCAACTTACCCTCTGCTTGAACCTTCCCCTTCTTCATATCTCAAAATGTCTTCATCATTCCCTTTCTCCAAATCAAATCATACCACACTTCAAGGGTATATATACTGTACATTTCTTAGATAAAACTTTGAAAATGGGACACACCCATTTGTCAGTGCAGTGGTACAAAGATGTTGGAGTTTATCAGAACTGAGCTGAAAAGAAAAAAGGGTGACATAAAAGGACATGGGTTTCAGAGTCAAGGAGACATGGACACTTACACTTACTTAGCTGTTTGACTTCAAGGTACCTTACCTAATCTCTCAAAGTCTGAGTTTCAGAAACTGTAAAATTGGGATCAAATACATCCACTATGGAGAACAGTATGGAGGTTCCTTAAAAAACTACAAATAGATCTACCATAAGACCCAGCAATCCCACTACTGGGCATACACCCTGAGAAAATCATAATTCAAAAAGAGTCATGTACCAAAATGTTCATTGCAGCTCTATTTACCAGGAGATGGAAACAACCTAAGTGTCCATCATTGGATAAATGGATAAAGAAGATGTGGCACATATATACAATGGAATATTACTCAGCCATAAAAAGAAGTGAAATTGAGTCATTTGTAGTGAGGTGGATGAACATAGAGTCTGTCATACAGAGTGATGTAAGTCAGAAAGAGAAAAACAAATACCGTATGCTAACACATATATATGGAATTTAAGAAAAAAAAAAGGTCATGAAGAATCTAGGGGTAAGGCGGGAATAAAGACACAGACCTACTAGAGAATGGTCTTGAGGATATGGGGAGGGGAAATGGTAAGCTGTGACAAAGTGAGAGAGTGGCATGGACATATGCACACTACCAAAATAGATAGCTAGTGGGAAGCAGCCACATAGCACAGGGAGATCAGCTCGGTGCTTTGTGACCACCAAGAGGGGTGGAATAGGGAGGGTGGGAGGGAGGGAGATGCAAGACGGAAGAGATATGGGAACATATGTATATGTATAACTGATTCACTTTGTTATAAAGCAGAAACTAACACACCATTGTAAGGCAATTATCCTCCAATAAAGATGTTAAAAAAATTGGGATCAAAACAATACCTATTTTGCCTGAAATTTGTGAGGATTGAATGAAATAATATGGGTAAATGCACCTTGCCGTATAATAGCCATCTAGTAAATGTCAGTTACTGCTGATATTATTATTAGCATTAGGACTAATAAAAGGGGTTTAACAGGACTTCAGCTAAGAATAGATGGTGGAAATTTTATAACGTAGATGCTAGGACCAGAGCTCTTGACAATAGAGGAACCAGAGAAAGACTAGAAAGACTAGTGTCTTTCTAGGACAGGAAGGACAGAAACAAAACAGAATAGATGTGTGCATACGTTCAGTGTGAATTTCGTACTTCTGAGGTATCTGCTTCAGGTCAGTCTGGTATGCTTTGAGGTTTAGGCTCAGAATCTAAAAACTAGGCTGCACATTATGCTTCTTCTTGTCTTACTTCAGGGAATTCTTCCTTTTTAGATGATTGTGATGAAAACCAAAAAGTATAACTGACTAGGTATTGACAGTCTTGTGAATTAGTAATGGTTTGCACTGTTATTTGACTTGCCATGCTCTACCAAGGCAACTAAATTCAAACTCCTTGAGCACATGAGCAATGTCCTCCTAGTACCTGCATGACTTACTATCTCATTTGATTGTGGCATTTGCTCCATAAACAACTTATCTAAAGTTATCCCTTGCCTCGTTTTCTTTTCTTGAAAGCATTTGTAACTAATATTATTGTGATTAAGTTTTTGTTTATAATAATTTATGTCCCCTCTCCCCAATAGTTCAGATTTCTTACTCTTTATGCTTGATGATACCTTTGAGAATGCTAAATGCATTTTATTTTAACATACTAATTTTGTTGTGATATAAACGCATAATAAAATATAGAGAAAACACATTTTTACATGAATCCTTCAATCCATCTAGTTTTCTCTCACAGTAATTATTTAAGCTCTGTAAAATACTATGCTTAATTTTAAATAAAAATTATTGATTTGGTAATTAATTGATTGAATAAATGATTTAGAGATGCAATTTCACATTCTCCTCTTTTCAAATTCCTCCATCTACCAGCCTGTATTAGAGAATATGAGGAAGCTGGTTCTTTACACTACTTTTGAATCACATTTCTTTTCATATATACATATTTCCCTTAATTTATTTTTCAGTAATAAAGACATAAAGCTTTACAATTGAGCGACTGCTATCTGAATGCATTTGAACTTTTTTTACTCCAAAAAGCCTGTACTAAAGCACTGTTATTCTTGGTCTTCCTATTTTATAAAGATATTTTCAAAATAACATTTTTGAAAATGCATGGCACCTTATACTAGCTTTCACTGAGATTCTCAGGACGGTGTCTTCAAGTAGCTTGGAGCAATCATTCCAGGTAGCAGTTTTAAAACCATGCACAAAAATTGTTTCTAATGCTAATTTTTCCCCCTTTGGAAAAACTAGATTTTCCTCCCTGACTCTGTCGGCCATGGTTTCGGAGAACATATACTATTATTTAAGTTCCGTAATGGAGAGGATTGGCAATGGCTGACAAACATAAAGGAATATGACCTTCAGACTTCACATGATACTAATTTTCTATTACCACCAGTCAATTTTCAACTATAACTCTGTGTGGTAAACTCAGTGGTGTCACCCTTCCCTCCCCTCAGTTAACTATCATCATAGATTAAAGATAGGGAATGGGAACTGGGAGATCACATGGATGACAAACTGGATTGTAATCACCAACTTTGCCATTTTAATAAAGAATTTTTAAGACCTACTTTACGTGTAAGTCCCAGTCAACTGTAAACGCCGTGCGTATGTCTGTCTTGCACACTATTGTATCCTTGGCCCCTGAAATATTTCCCAGCATACAGTAGATTTTATGTATTCATCTGCTGAATGAAAGAATCCATATTAGCCAACCCTCAATTTTTTCATCCTTTGGCAAACCCTGAAAATACAAGCAAGGACTTGCTAAGATTCTTTAAGTAAAGAGTTAGTGGATTTGAAAACAGTTCGAAGAACAGTTCCATATCTGAGGAAAGAACTAGAAAAATAGGGAAAACAAAGCATGTTTAAAAACTTGCAATTATTCAGCCTGGAGATAAAAAAAGAGAGGTAGCATAATATTGATCATGATGACCAAATGAAAAATTATAACCAGAAGAAAATGGTAAACTGTTCTTACTTCCAATGAAGATAGAAAAAGAGTTTAAGATTCCAGTTATAGCATGAAATCTAAACTGGTTAGCATTCTCTCTGAAATTTATACATCTCTAGTGTTTTTGAAAACAGATTAGTTTCTTTCAGTCATTTCGATTTCAAGTGTGGTCCTGAGGTGGGGGAAGACTAGATGTTTTCTTAATTAAAGTCACTCCTGTGTGAATGAGTATGTGTTTGTGTTTGTTTTTATAAATTAACGATTGCAAAGAGCCTGTTGAAATCACTATATTCCATATCGTTTGGTCAGACCCCAAACTATATTATTTTGCAGAGTGGCTTTCACCCAACACTTCTTACTTTCTCACAAGGATAAGCTCCTGTGCCTGATTTAAGCAAATATAGTTTGCTATTTGTAGATAATTGGATAATTTTGAGACTGTCCAACATATACAATTGAAGTTGATTGAAGTAGTAAAAAATAGGTTCTCTGATTATACTTCAAATCTGTTCAAGCCAGAGGAGTCAACCGTGTTATAAAGACTATTTTACTTAACAATTTGATGAATTACTTGCTTAATAATTGCCTAAATGAATAATTTTATTTAAATCAATGAAATATTTTCCTTTTGTAGCTCAGAAATATAACATTTGAAGTAGATCCAATGGTAGTGAAACTTGCTTCACTTAATAAGACAGTGTCAATAATCCTATTAATGGTTCTAGTGGTTTTCTAAACAGATTGAACTGTATGGTGACTTAGTTACTTTAAATATGTAAATGAATGTCTTTTGATACAAATCAAATACATCTCTTGTGAGGGTCTGTGTGAGAGATAGTTTACCTGAGCAGGAAACTGTCCTGAGAAGAGAAACACATAATTTCCATATTTGTTATTTGAGTAATCACTAGTATTCTTGTTTGTTTTAATTTATCTTCTCTTTCATGGGAATGCACAGAAAGACAAAAGACACTGTCAATTTTAGAGAAATGATTTGTTGGATATATCACATGCACATACATATATTTTTGTTTATTTATTTCTTTAAGTATGGTCAAGTTAAAAAAACCAAACCAAAAAAACCTAAGAATTTCAGAAAATCAAAGAATATATGTGAGACTAAGTATCTAAGTGACCTGACCATTCCCATCCCACTGACACTTTTAAAATAGGGGGTTGATCTAGCATTGACATACAAACATGTTTCCAGCAAATTCTTGTAACACTTTAACAATGGGTAATTTTTATAACTAATAAGTACTGTTTTAGATCTAGTCAATATCTTAGCTAGAAAAGCTACAGATGCTCAAGGGCTTTCTTCTATAATATGAAAAAGTTATATAATGTCATTAATTATGTTTAATTTAACTTCACAATTATAGAACATTTATTGATGACTTTTTAAAAATGTATTTGTTAATTCATCTTTTCATCCTGAACACTATACTGATCACTGTTCATAAATCTCAGTTTACAGAATTACAATTATAATCAGAACTATAGTAAAAAGAATGTTACACACAGTATTATAACATAGCTTCCTGAGCAGGCAGGACAAGAAGGTGAATTATGAAATAGAGAAGTGAAGAAATAGCACTTTTCGGAATGAAAGTGTAATAAAAGCCAATTGACTGAGTGGCTAATGATAGAATTAAAGTTAAATATTCTGGCTCTGGGCATAGTTCCCATAATATGAACATTAGCACTCTACAAATGTTCATTTACAAGTTTTCAAGTCCAACCCACTCATAGCAATCATGATCGGGATCCATGTACTATTAAGTAGCCTATTCTTGGCTCTGGTGACAGTGGAGCTTTCATTCTTAACATTCTCTGATGGTTATATTTGAGAAAGTAGCTTGTATTAGTACTGGGTATATTCTTATCATTTATTACATGTTATTCACACATAACATGTGTGATAGCACCAACATTCTATGCAGAAGCCCATGTATATTATGTGCTCTGAATTTCTAAAAAAATAATGACAAAAATGCAACTCTAAAATTCACAACTAGTACAAAAGAAGGCAGAGGAATTCGAACTCTTTCATACCTCTTTCCATTTCTATGCTGTCTAATGTTGTTAAAACAATGAACTATTTTCATTTTTTAGCTCAGAATATAAAAATTTAAGTAGTTCTATTGGTAGTGAAATTGGCCTCAGCTCAAGTTACTAGTGTCTAATAGAACTTTGGTGCAAACTAAAACAAGCTAGATGTTCATATGATTTCTTTTCACATAATTATTATTTGAGCCATGAGACATGTCAATTTTAGGATAATGGGTGCTGCATTGGGAAAGTTGTTTGTAGGCTGAATAATTTTCCTAATCTTAATTGTTGTCTCCCAACATCAACAAAGTGAACACTTCCTGACTTCTTTATATGCTTAGAAAAAGAAATGCCAAATCAATAAATAAATCCACCACTAGATCTGAAATCTTCTTTGCACCAATCCCAGAAAAACTGCATTTAAGTACAAAATTTATTTCAGCATCTTTCACTCTGAAAAATGTTATTACTCAGGAGGAAGAAATAGTGTTAGCTCTATGAAGAGAATTGCTGTGCTATATTTGCATACTTCATAACAATGATAAGAAAGAAATGCCTATGATATATACTTTTGACAGTTTGACAGTTTCACTGTTCAGACTTGACATTCGACATTTAAAAGGCAAGTAATTGAAACTGCTATTACCCTGCCAAAGAGAGTTCATGAGTTATGGATTTTCATAGATTTTAGAGAGATGACATTTTCATAAACTTCAATATCAGTCTGTTTAAAATGGTAAGACGAATAATGTACTTGGTATTCCTCCCAGTAAATGTGTTACAACCCTCCCTTAAAG
Organism: Aethalodelphis obliquidens; assembly: GCF_003676395.1. Lineage (NCBI taxonomy): Eukaryota > Metazoa > Chordata > Mammalia > Artiodactyla > Delphinidae > Aethalodelphis > Aethalodelphis obliquidens. The sequence continues at coordinate 4,913,644 of NW_020837998.1, forward strand.
TGCTTAGAGTATTCATATTAGTTTCCTACTTGTGACATATATGTCTTGATCAACTGTACAAAGACCTCACTAACATTTAACATGAGAATACATAAGTGCTTTATTTACACTGTGATGTAACTTTATCAACCTTCCTGTGAAATGTATAGAAAATATTTATGCATAATTTTTAAAACATGAATTTACATGTATGAATTCAATATATGTGCATGCACTAAATGCATAAGCAAATTTTTATCTTTCATTTTGCTTAGTCAGTATGTCAGTATGTTAAAATTTCATATGATCAAAAACATGATTTGGTTATATTTTACCATAGTATTTTATTAACAAATAGCATATTCTTGGGAAGATGAATCCTACATTTTTGAAGCAGAAGCCCAAGGAATAAGTCAGGAGTAAATTTGGAGGACATGGCCTCAATACTACCCAAAATATTTGATCTTTTGTTCAGTAAAAAATATAAAATTCATTCTTGGAAAATGATCCTTAAATATCTTGAATCAATCTCAATTTGTATTGTATTCTCAATAGTTTTTCCTCTAGACTTGACCTACAACAGCGTAATGAGTAAGTGGCAATGCTGTAAGAAAAAATGGGACATATTATTATTTAGCTAACATTTTTTTTTAATGGCATAGGGGTTTCTACGCCATCTATTATAAACAAAGAAACTTTGGATCTTCTACTTCCCTCCTTTACCAAGTTATCAAACAGAACTTCCAGTAAAATTTAGAAGACAATTTTCACTGTAATTTTCCCATTATAATTGTTGCTGAAAGTCTAGTTTGCTTTTATTACTGCTAACGCTGTTTATAACCAATCAGTATATTAAAATAACTTTACTTTAGTGATGTTTGTGCCTATTTGCATTGATTTACTATAAACTTAGTGTTTAAGCTATTTTTACGAAAAAATTTGTTACTTTTGCAGATTATGTTGAGAATATATGCATTTTTAACTACACATTTATTTTTAAAGAAAATAGTTTTCACAGATATGATATTTGTTATGAGATTAAAAACAATATTCTATAACTCATACTATCTGTGGCTAGTTGACTAGTGGATTGTTTCATGAAAAAGAAACATTTATTGATTTTATTTTTTGGAAAATGATTTTATGTGGCCAATAGAAGCAATTTGGTATGGCAAAATACAAGACAGGAAAACAACAAAGGACAGAAAGGAGAAAGTCAGAATGTTAGAGAAGAAAGAAGGGTAAAGAAGAGAGAAAAGGAGAAAACTGAAACGTGCTGGCTTAAGAACACTATTAGAAAAAATATCTTCTTAATCAGATTTAAAGATGTCAGCTTAAAACAACTTGAAACATTCATAAATACTGTAACTATACATTGGCAATACACAGTATATTAAATACTCTTCTGCTGACAACCAATCAAGATATTTTCTTATTTTATAAACTACTATATGGTACAACCACAAAAACTTTAAGATTATAATAATTTATTACAAGCAACAAAAGCTAAAATCAACAAGTGGGAGTACATTAAACTAAAAAGTATTTTCACAGAAAAAGAAACAATCAAAAAGGAGTGATGTCACTATCAATGTTGCATAAGACATTCCTCCTTGTTATCTCTCTTTCTAAACAATGAATTTGGGCTTCCCTGGTGGCACAGTGGTTGAGAGTCCACCTACTGATGCAGGGGACATGGGTTCGTGTCCCAGTCCGGGAAGATCCCACATGCCGCAGAGCAGCTAGGCCCGTGAGCCATGGCCACTGAGCCTGCGCGTCCGGAGCCTGTGCTCCGCAATGGGAGAGGCCACAACAGTGACAGGCCTGCGTACCAGAAAAAAAAATAAATAAATAAACAATGAATTTGAACAATGAATTGTTTCTAAACAATGAAGCCATCCACAGACAAAAACACCTTTGTAGGGTTATGCAATCTAGCACCATAAGTCAAGGAACCCAGGAGGAGTCTCTCCCACCTGTGCATCCAGTAACTAGGCAGACAGACATCACTATAGGTTGCAGAAACAGAAGAGCCAGCAAACCTCCCCAAACCCTTCTTGACATGATCAGGGAAAAACCTGGTGAGTACTGACATGGGCAGGTAATCATGCAGGAGAGAAAATTTACAGAAGGCCAGCCTCCCTTAAGGAAGAGTCCAGAATGTTATTGAAGTAAAAGTGATGAATAAATAAATGAGTTTGGTAGCAGCAGAGGTGATGGTAAGAGAAACTTTCCCAGTACCACCCCCTTTCCTAAGGAAACACTGCATGGTGTTGATCTATCCGGTAGCAGTGACTTCTCCCATGCAAGAAAAGGACAGCAGTGAGTGAGTGCCTGGCTACCCCAGCGGTGTGGGATATGACTGGAGAAACCCATTTCTCTTCAGTAGAACTCAGACTACTTTGGCAGGACCTGCATGAGTTGGAGGGGGAAGGAGATTGGGAAAGAGGCAAATAATTTTTTTTTCAAAGGGCATTAAAGGGATTGTGTGCAGCAGGAAGTCCACCCACAAGCTTCTGGGAGTACCACACCTGAGGAATCTCCCTACCAGGTCCAGAGGCACTTCCAATGCCCAGAGTGTTAAACCCACACCTCTTACTCTGCTGCCAGCTCGTTGTGCATATTTCCACGTGTTGTAGTGAGAGAGCTCCAGTAGACAGGGAGCATGCTCAGAAAACAGGCCAAGGTCTAGGGGCAAAGGAGAAACCACAAACTTGAGCTATACTGCCACCTTCTGGAAAGAAAAAGAAGTTTCCTGTAGCCAGCCTGGTGGGTTGTAAGAATGAGAAAAGAATGAGCTTAAGAATTCTGCCACAAGAGGGAGCAAGAAGAGTGGAGCAGGCGTACCCATACAAAGAGAAAACCCCAAATAATAACACCTTTGAACAAAATACCCCATCTGAGGTGATCTGCAGAGTCCAGTTCCTTGGGGTTGCTGGCCTGAGATACAAATTTCCTTGCTGGCTGTTGGCTGGCAGTAAATCTCAGCTCCTAAAGGCCACCTCGGGGCCAAGCCATCCTTCATGTCCTTATTTCCCTCACCTCCCATATCCAATGCTTCCCCTGTGGCTCCACCTTCAGAGTAGACCCAGAATCTGACACTCCTCACCCTCCGCCACCTTAACCCCAGTCAGCTCCTGCATATCCCACCAGGACTATTGCAGTAGCCTTCTTGCTGGCCTCCCTGCTCCCTGTCCTACAGCCCATTCTCCACTTGGAAATCTGGGAAGGGGGTTGTTAAAATACAAGCCCAATCCTGTCCCACCTCTGCTCAGAACCCTCCCATGAGTTCTTAAAGTAAAAGCCAATGTCCTCACCATGACCTACAGGGCCAGACACCATACAGCCCTGTTATGCACTGAACTCACCTCCTAAGCCTCTCCGCCTCACTCACTCTGATCCCAACACATTGGCCTCCACGCTGTTCTTCAGACACATCACCCCCCAGTTCCCTCTACCTAGAATACTCTTCCCTGCAGACACCCACAAGGCTCCCCTCACTTCCTTCTGGCCTCTGCTGAAATGTCACCTGGTGAAGCCTGCCCTCAACACCCTATTTAAAAGCACAATTCTCATGTCTAATAAAGTTACACATACATTTCCTACTAGACCCAGCAATTACATTCCCAAGTATTTACCCAAGAGAAATGAAAATATATGTGCACACAAAGAGTTGTACATGAATATCCATAGCAGGTTTATTCGTAATAGCCCAAAAATGGAAACAACCCAGATGACCGTCAATAGGTTGGATGAATAAACAAAACATGGACAACCATACCATGGGATGCTCACTGATCAGAAGTAACTAACATGCAACTGCATGGATGAATGTGTTACGCTGAGTGAAAGAAGACAAATTTCACTTGTGTGAACACCAGAAAAGACAAATCCAATCCACAGTGAAGGAAGACTGACCGGCAGCTTTCTAGATGGGAAGTGGGGTGGGAGTTGGGGATTGACTGCAAAGGTGCATGTGGGAACTTTACAGGATGGATGGAAATGTCTATAACTTGTCTGGAGTGGTGGATGCTGAGCACAAAAGCACTAAATTTTGTGATCTAGCTGGCAAAAAAATTCAAAGTAGCTGTTTTGAAGAAACTCAACAAGCTACAAGAAAAGTAACAAAGAATTTAACAAAATTCCAAAAAATACACGATAAAAATAAGATTTTTAAAAAGAGATAGAAATTATAAAAAAGAATCAAACAGTATTTCTGGAGTTGAAGAATTCAATAAGTGAAATGAAAAATGCAATAGAGAACATCTGCAGTAAAGGTGAGCAAATGGAAGATAGAATAAGTGAATCAGAGGATAGGAATTTTGAAATGACACTGTTAGAAGAGAACAAAGAAAAAAATGAAAAGAGCAAAGAGAGTCGACATGATCTATGGGATTCCTTTCAAAGAACAAATATAAAAGTAATCTGGATTTCAGATGTGGAATAGAGGGAGAAGGGAACAGAAAATTTAGTTGAAAAAATAATAGCAAAGAACTTTCCAAACCTGGAGAGAGAATTGGATATCCAATTTAACAAAGCTAGCAGATAACCTGATCATCTCAATGCAAAAAGATCTTCTCCAAGATATAGATAACAAAACAGTCAAAAAATCAAGGATAAAGAAAGAATTCTTAAAACAGGGGGAAAATTGTAGTCTACAAAGGAATTCCCATTAGGCTAACAGCAGATTTCTCACTAGAGACTTTACAGGCCAGGAGAGAGTAGAATGACATATTCAAAGTATTGGGGGAAAAAATCCCAGCTAATAATACTCTCAACAAAGTTACCCTTCAGATGTGAAGGAGAAATACTTTCCTGGATAAACAAAATAAATACTTTCCTAGATAAACAAAAGCTGAAGAAATTCACCATAAGTAGACTTGCCTTGCAAGAAATGTTGAAAGAAGTTCTTCAAGCTGAAATAACAAGTTAATTAGTGACATAAAAAACACAAAAGTATGCAACAAACTAGTTAAGATAAATATATACTCAGACTTAGAAAAACTCTACATATGTAATAGGAAGATGTGTTAACCACTTACCATAATATGAAGGTCAGAGGAAAAGAGTATTAAAAATAATTATAGCTATTATCATGTGGTAACAAATACACAATATGAAAACAGGTACTTGATGACATCAAAATATAAATGGGGAGAGTAAAAGGGTGAAATATTTGTTGATCATCAAAGTTAACTTGGTATCACTTTAAAATTAACTGTTTTATCTATTGGGTTGGCCAAAAAGTTTGTTCAGGTTTTTCTATAAGATGTAATGGATAAACCCTAATGAACTTTTTGGCTAACCCAAAACTTGATGTCTTATGTAAAGCTCATATTAACCACAAAGCAAAAACCTAGGGCAGATGCAGAAAAGATAAAGAAAGGGGAAATAGACCATACCACAAGGAAAAATCACCAATTTACAAAGGTAGGCAGAAACAGAAGAAGAAAGAAACAATTGAAATACAAAATAACCAGAAATCAGTTAATAAGGTGGCATTAATAAGTCCTCACATATCAATAGTAACTCTAAATGTAAATGGATTGAATTAACCAATCAAAAGATAAAGTAGCTGGATGGCTAAAGAAAAAAGAAGACACAACAACATACTACCTACAAAAGACTCATTTCAGCTTTAAAGACACACATAGGTTCAAAGTGAAGGGATGGAAAAAGTATCCCATGCAAGTGGAAACCAAAAGAAAGTGGGGGTAGTTATACTTATTTAAGCCAAAAATGGTAACAAGAGACAAAGAAGGTCACTATATAATGATAAAAGAGTCAACTCATGAAGAAGATATAACAACTATAAATATATATGCATCCAACTGAAATATTTTAAGCAAATATTAACAGATCTGAAGGGAGAAATAGACAACACATGATAAGAGTAGAGGACTTCAATACCCCACTTTCAGCAATGGGCAGATCATCCAGATAGAAAATCAACAAGGAAATGATAGACTTGAACCACACATTAGACCAAATGGACCTAACAGATATTTATAGAATGTTCCATCCAACAGAAGCAGAATACACGTTCTTCTCAAGTGCACACACAATATTTTCCATATGATAAGGCACAAAATATATCTTAGCAAATTTAAGATTATAATTATATCAAGTATCTTTTCAGACCACAGTAGTATGTAACTAGAAATCAACAACAAGAGGACAGCTGGAAAATCTAAAAATATGTGGAAATTAAACAACACACTCCTGAACAACCAATGGATCAATGAAGAAATCAAATGCAAAATCAAGAAATATCTTGAAACAAATGAAAACTGGAAGCACAACATATCAAGTTCTATTAGAGACTGCAAAAGCAGTTTTGAGAGCAAAGAATAAATGCCTATATTAAGAAAATAGAAAGATCTCAAATAAGCAGCCTAACTTTACACTTCAAGGAACTAGGAAGAAAACAAACTAAACCCAAAGTTAGCAGAAGGAAAGAACAAAGATTAGAGAAGAAATAAAAGAAATAGAGACCAGCAAAACAATCGAAAATATCAACAAAACTAAAACTTGATTTTTAGGTAAGGTAAACAAAATTCACAAAACTTTAGCTATACTAACTAAAAAAAAAGAGAGAAGACACAAATAAATAAAATTAGAAATGAAAGAGAAGACTTTACAACTGATACCACAGAAATGCATAGAATCATAAGAGACCCCTCTAAAAAAATGTGCCAAGAAGTTAGAAAACCTAGAAGAGATGGATAAATTACTAGAAGCTTACAAGCCACCAAGACTGAATCAGAAAGAAAGAGATAACGTGAATGGACCAATAACAAGGAGATTGAATCAGTAGTCAAAATCCTCCTAACATAAAAAAGCCCAAGACCAGATGGCTTCACTGGTGAATTCTACCAAACATTTAAAGAAAAGTTAATACAAATTCTTCCCAAACTCTTCCAAAAAACTGAAGAGAAGGGCACTCCCAAACTCATTTTATAAGGCCAGCACTATCGTGATCACAAAGTCAGATAAGGACACTACAAAAAAAGAATATTATAGACCAATATCTTTGATGAATATAGATGCAAAAATTCTCAACAAAATATTAGGAAACCAAATTCAACAATATATTGAAAGGATTATACATTGTGACCAATTTGGACTTATCTCTGGAATGCAAGTACGGTTCAACATACACAAACTAATAAATGTGACACAATATTAATATAAATGGAAGGTAACTGAATAGATGTGGAAAATATTTGATAAAATGCATTCTCCTTTCATGATTAAGAACCCTCAACAAATTGGGTATAGAAGGAACATAACTCAACATAAGAAAGGCCAAATGTGATGAACCCACAGCTAATAGTACACTCAACAGCGGAGAACTGAAAGCTATTCATACAAGATCAGGAACAAAACAGAGCTCCCCACTCTCACCACTCTTATTCAGCATAGTACTGGACATCCTAGTTAGAGCAATTAGGCAAGGTAAAGAAATAAAAGTCATCCAAATTAGAAAAGAAAAAGTAAAATTGTAATTATTTTCAAATTTTATGATTTTATATAGAGAAAAATCCTAAATTCTCCACCAAAAACTGTTGGAAATAATCAACAAATTCAGTAAAGTTGCAGGATATAAAATCAATATACAGAAATCAATTGCATTTCCATGTACTAACAATGAAACATTTGAAAGAGAAATTAAAAAAAAAAACTATCCCATTCAAAATAACAACAAAAACAATAAAATACTTAGGAAAAAATTTGTCAAGGAAGTGAAAGATCTGTACAATGAAAACTGTAAGACCTTGAAGAAATAAATTGAATAAGACACAAACAAATGAAAAGTTATCCATATTCATGGATCAGAAGATTTAATATTGTTAAAACATCCATACTACCCAAAGCCATCTATAGATTCAATGCAATCCTTATCAAAATTCCAAAGACATTTTTCACAGAAATAGGAAAAAAAATATCCTAAACTTTGCCTGGAACCACAAAAGACCACAAATAGCCAAAGCAATCATGAGAAAGAACAAAGTCAGAGGCATCACATTCTTGATTGCAAACTATACTATAAAGCTATAGTAATTAAGACAGCATGGTACTGGCATAAAAAAAGACACATAGACCAATGGAACAGAATCCAGAGGCCAGAAATAAACCCATGTGTATGTGGTCAACTAATACTTGACAAGGAAGCCAGGAACACTCCATGGGGTAAGAATAGTCTCTTCATAAAATGGTGTTGGGAAAACTGGACAACCACATGCAGAAAAATGAAATTGGGCCCCTATCTGATACAGCTCACAAAAATTAACTTGAAATGACTAAAAACATAAACATAAGTCCTGATACCATAAAACTCCTAGAAGGAAGCATAGGGAAGAAACTCCTTGACATTGGACTGGGCAATGATTTTTTTGGATATGACAAAAGCACAAGCAACAAAAGCAAAAATAAACAAGTGGAATATAAAATAGCTGAACTCATAGAAACAGTTAGTAGAATGATGTTTACCAAGGGCTGAGGGGTTGTGGAATTGGGGAGATGTCGGTCAAATGGTACAAACTTGCAGTTAGAAGATGAATAAATTCTGGAGATCTAATGCACAACATTGTGATTATAGTTAACAATGCCTTACTATACACTTGAAAGTTTCTTAAAGACTAGATCTTAAATGTTCTCACCACAAGAAGAAATGACAGTTATGTGATGTAATGGAGGTGTTGGTTAATGCTGCACCATATTGCCATATATAAGTACATCAAATCAACTCTTGTACACCTTAAATTTACACAATGTTATACATCAATTACATCTCAATTTTTAAAAGAATTTAATAATCTAAAACTGAAGAACTAGATCTGACAAGTATAGATTTAGAGTACATTACTTTTTTCATTCTTTCAGTATTTTGCTGAATTTATTATGTAAGCAGTTTCTGATATTTTGAAAGAGTAAATAAGTCCATGAAGGCTACAGACTGTGCCTGGGATTATATATAACTACAAAATTGAAAGCAAAATTCCCATTAGAATAAGGCAGTCTTGCCCTCTGACTATCAAATAGGGACCCCATGCCCCCACCCGTCCCAATTTTACCAGCAAAATTTCATCTTAAATAAAATACTTTGGAAAAATTATCTAACAATTTCAGTGAGGCATTTTGTTTCTATATACTTCTTTCTTCTTTTAATAGAAAGCAAGTAGAATTTACTCATTGTGCACCTAGATCTAAATGTTTGTTAATTTCTATTTCAAATTTTACATAGATTTAGAACACTTGTTCCAGCAAGTGGGAAAAAAACTTTCTAGCTTTCATTTAAAGTATTTCTTTTCACTTATTGTATTTTGTGTGTGTCACAAACTATCAACTTAAAAGACAATATCATGAATTCTTTTTCAATCATTCTTGATTATACTTCCCTTTTCTTGTCTGTGCACTTTTTCAAATTAGTTTTTCTAATTCACTTTCTGAAATGTGCTCTTGTCACTTAACTTCAGCTCTTTATATATTTGCTTTATCAGTGGGAAAATTCTTTCTGGAAATCGACCAACCTATACATTGAAACTTGTTTTCTTAGACATATTACAAACAACTAGCATCAGCTACTATCCCTTATCAATCTTCCAAGTTAATATAACTACAGTTTAGAATGAAGTAAATCACAAGTTGTTAAAGTAAAATTTATTTTATCAAATCAAAATCGGATTCTTTCACAAAACTGACCATCATATATTCTCCTTCATTCAGTGCAGTACTATATTTAGCAAACTAGTTTTCTTTCTTCAGGTTAGTGATTCTGTTATGACAAGGTTTATATGGCTATTCATTTGTTTTCTTTCTGCCTGTGTATGTGTGTGTGCACTATGACTGTTATTTTCCACAAAATTTCAATTTCAGCACTAATTTAGAAATATTTAAATCTTTGGCTTAAATTTGGCTTAGTCTAAGTGCCCATACCAAAATATGAAAAGTACCAAGTGACATCATTATCGTGGGGAGAGGAGAGACAAACAGAGAGAAAGAGAGTTAGAGAGAGAGAGACAGAGACAGAGGGAGAGAGACAGAAGAGAGAAATAATGAGAGAGAAACAGAGAAAGAGAGCATGCAAGAGAGCACACAAGCCTTTTCCTTCTAAAGATATCCCTAATGTACTTTGAAACAGGGACAGAAGTTGAATGTGGCACTCAGTTGTTGCTTTTGCCACAATCATCAGTATGGTAAGAAATATTTATAGAATGGAATGTCAATTTTAAAAATAGCTATGTAATTATCATTGATGATAGAGCAAACATTGTGAAGACTTTAGTGATTAAGAAATTACAAATTCATAATGTTTTATTCACACCCTTTAGTTGTATAATCAGAAAATAATTAAAGAATATAATATTGTAAAGAAATTCTGGACCACTAGTTATAAAAATGTAATGCTTCATACTTTAAAATATAAAATTATTTTATTCTTCTATCTTAGAACTTCATTCAATGATGCAGATATCCAACATTGACCAAATACTGACTTTAGTACTTGGCCACTTGGAGTTCAGCCAAAATGTGTATTCAGTACACCCCTGTTAGGTACTGTAAAAACATTTTCAAGAGTGGTACACCTTATTTGATTATCAACTTCACCAAATTTTTAGTCTGTGCCATAGACTAAAGTGCCAAGTTTCCTACTACAAAGTTTTCACTTAAAATTTTCCACTTAAAAAAATTTATGTGTGAGAACCTTGTTTCATAAGGCTAAAACCTGATTCCATCTGAGTCCCACCTTGCTTTCAGATGGCAACTACCATTATTGCCAAGTCCTGAAGAGCAAGATCAAAAGTTATTCTGACTTTGAAGATTGAAGGATGTGAATTAACACTGATCCCTATGAATCTCAGAAAAGGCAAATGTCAGTTCATCTCATTTTAATTCAGCCCCAGTTTTCTGCTTCTAGGTGTCTATGAGCATGGACTGTGCAGGTGAAAGAACGTGGGCTGGAATTTCAGCTCTGGGAGCAACAGTGGTGTGACCTTGGGCAAGTGATGATTAAATGACATAGGGCATATGTAAAGAGAGGGAAGCTCTCAGAAAATGGCAGGTATTATAATTTCCCCATAACTAAGTCATCTGCAGGTCAGGATCTGGAGCAGGCTGAGATCTCACTATTTTCAGAAGAACCTAAAAGCATCTTGATTCCTTTGACTATCATTTTGAGAGGTAATATAAACTACTCAGTCACTGATTTTTCCAATTTAAATATTACACAAATTATTTGACTTCCTCATTCTCTATCACTAAACCTCCTTTTAGTCTCTCTTTTTCTAAACATGATGAATAGATTCTAAAAAATCTTTGAGGGATAGAAATGCAATGTTTCCAATCAGAAGCATAGGGAAATTAAAGATGCTCTTGTGCATCCTAGGTTATAGATATTTACTGATGAATAAATACATGGTGAATGAATGGAGGTTCCAATTTGTTGTATCTATTATGCTATTTGTCCCTTTATCTTTCAATTGATAGCTTTATATTTAAAAAGTCACATATATTATTTTACTGATTCTCACAATGTCCAGTAAAAAGAGAGAACAAGTATTGCTATTTTCAATTTATTAAAACAGAAAGTGAGTCTCAGCAGTATTAAGTGGCTTACCCAAGATAAGATAAAGAACAGGGCTTGACCTCAGGTCTTTTTACACTTGAATCAGGATCCTCTCCACTATACTGCTAGGCTTCTCACATGGCCCTATGGTGAAGGGAGACTGAGAAACATCTTCCCAGGGAGTTTCTGTAGCCCCATATATTCCCCAAATATGTGCTTCTTCACTGTTAAAACAAACAACATTGGAGCACATCAGCTTCTATGCCAAAACAAAATCTGAGCTAGAATTTCAAGTTGTAGACTGTGGATTGGGGATGACTTTGTAAATTACTACTTCTCCACGTATCACAGGTAATGCACAGAAAGTTATCTATAACATCACACACCTGAACCATAGTGGGAATTAAAGCTCAACCTGCTCTAATGAAGGCATTACCCAGGACAAATTTTCACCTGGTAGAGATTTTCAAAACTGATATCAACTCTAACTAGACAAGGATATCCAGTTGCCTTACTACCAGAGTTCTTAACTGGGGTCTATCTCTGCCCTAGGAACCCACAGGCAAGTATTAAGAGGGCCCCCACAGACACTTGAAAGGATATGCAAAAATATATGTCTCTGTATCTCTAATTTTTCTAGAGATGCAGACCATAGCTTTCATCAGATTCTCAGAATGCTCCCCAAAGTTTACAGTCCCACAAGAGGACTTCAGAATAGTAGAAATTAGACATTGTTATTACTATTAATTTTAAAATGTTAAGTTTCTATTTATACTGCAAATTATTATACTGCATCACTTTTTTAAAAAAGCTAGACGATTTCACCAAATCTTACCAAATATATTTGGGATTCCTTTGGGACACTCTACAGCAGCTTTTATATGGGTATATATTATAATAATTTGCAGTATAAATAGAAACTTAACATTTTAAAATTAAT
>NW_020837998.1:4926231-5038766 GCF_003676395.1 Aethalodelphis obliquidens
TTATTTATTTATTTATTTATTTATTTATTTATTTATTTATTTATTTCATATACATACATATATAATTTCCCATTTTAAACTCAATATCATAAATATCAGTTTTATTTTATAAAACTATAAATGATTTTATTTTCATGTGTTTATTCCATTAGTGCTAAAAAATTAGGAAATTTGCCACATTTTTATTATAATTCCCTTACTGCCCATATTTATATTCTTATGGTTACAACTGAAAAGTGAAAATGAATGATTATTTCTTTCATTTATCTGAAAAATACATTTCCACTTAAACTACTCTTCCCCAGTTGGCTTGTACAATCTGTGAAATCATCATTAAAAATAAGTCAGCATGTTCATGCATCACCTTCCTCAATGAAATATAAAATAATCAGCATTCAAGACTTCAGTCACTTCTCTTACTGTGTACCACTGTCTTCACAATTCATCATCATTCAAAAATATGTTACTGTGTCTAATGGAAGTAAAAGAAACCAATTCTTGCCTGGAAGGAATCCACAACACAAGAGAAGACTTAATTATTTCAATATTTTACAATACTGTGCTCCAGCATTCAGAATCATTTCTTAGCTTGCTGACCTAGTAACCTGGTTTCCTCTTGTTTTAAGACAAGACAATACTCACATGGAGGCCAAATGGTTTTGAGATTTATTCCAAGGCTCATTCTGACCAGGCTTCTTGGCCAGACATCTCACTCCACTATGTAATTTAGCGTGACCTAAGTTGATGGTCAAAACCCTGCTGCCACCAGGCACACAGACCACCTGAATTTGATTTAATAATATCCATGAGGACATGAGCTTTACATTTCTTACAGAAGCAATAAGTTCCCCAACCTGTTTTTCTCTGATCATTTGGAAATATGTCTTTTACCTTTGAACATAAGTTAAGAAATATTTCCAATACTGAAAACAGGAAGAAAAAAACACCTAATGCAGTTTTTTAATAGATTTTTTCCTCCAGCATGCAGACTTATGAATAAAAGGAGTAATTATCTTTCCAAACACTTCATTCCACCTTTAACTTACACAGCACCTAATTGCCATGGTCTCTAAATTTCGTAGAGAAAGAAGTAAATATCATCATCAAAAAGGGCCCATGCCTATCACAGAACTGCCAATTGTATTGTACTCCAAGATAGGAAAATATGACTGTACCAAGCATATAGATAGCCTACAGACTGAACAAAAATATAAACTAGCCAGATAATTTGACATATATATTATCTATCAATATATCTATCAATATTTAACTTCAATAGATGCATTCCAGGAATTAAGGCATAGATACATTCCAGGTATTAGGGAATAGTGACTACTTTGAAGGATTCAAAGAGAAACTAGAATACCAAGAGCTGCCAAAAATATCAAGGAGGCTCTACAATGGTTTGTTAATTACAGTCTTTATATTCATAATATTTTTAACTTACATGACAGTTTCATAGGTACAATGACTGGACATGGGATCAGGGATCATGTCAGATTAAAATGATCATGTCAGATTAAAATGACTGGAAGGGACACACTTTGAGGAGAAAAAAAGAAGAGAAAAGATTGATTGTCAAGACTGTTGTAGAAAGAAATGTTTAAACATACCAAGAGATGACTTTAGCACTGATGCAGAATGCGATCATCTTTCCTAAGTAGAAAGACTGGATCAAGGATTCTTAATAGTTCAAAGGAAACTTGCAGAATCCCTACATTTATATCTGTTGTCCAAAGCTTCTTACTGCTTTGCTAAATTGAAAACTAAAAGCCCTCTTTGGTTTTGGCTTTTGAATCCTGAGGGGTCATCTCATATATTTTTTCTACTTTTAAAGATAAGATAAATGAAGGTTAGTATGTTTAAATTACTTTCCCATTTCCACAAAGATGAATGAGAATGAGAAATGGGATTTAAATACAAGACTCCTTACTTCTGGCCCTGGGCTTGGGTCATGAATCAAGAAAACTCAATTCTGACATTAACTAGCCTTATTGCTCCTGGTTAAGTTACTTCCCTCCTTTGAAGGGAGGGAAGCATAAAATGGGGGTGAAGGCAGTTTAAAAGAGTCATTAATTCAGCCAACACATGTTAATTGCATGCCTATTATGTATAAGGCAATTTGGGAGCATTGGAGTTATAGCATTGAACAAGAGATACATTGTCTATAACTCCAGGAAGCTTAGATTCTAGTGGAGAGAAAAGGCAAACAGACAGAAAAATGAATAAATAAACAGACAGGTATACAAAATATATTGCTGAATAATAAGTACTATGCCAATAATTAAAATGTGTGCAAAGGGCTTGAATGGGTGGCTACTCTAGATTGGGTGGTCTGGGAAGGCCTCTCTGAGGAAGTGACATTTAAAAATGGCAACCATTTATATACAGCTTCTATGTGTCCTAATATTAACAATGTAATCTCCCAAACAATTGCATGTGGTATATACTATTGCAGAAATTTTATAGGAGAAGAAACTAAAATGCATAGAATTGAACTGACCCCTCCCCAAGGTCATAGAGCTAAGTGAGAATTACAACAGAGTTTTGAACCCAGGCTGCACAGCACCCAGTCAATGCTCTGTTGCTTTTTTTAAGTTGAAATATAATTGACAGATAACATTGTGTAAGTTTAACGTGTACAACATGTTGATTTGATACACTTATATACTGCAAATGATTACTACCATAGCATTAGCTAATACCTCTACCATATAATTATATTTATTTTTTTGTGGTGGGAACAATTAGGATCTAGTCTCTTAGCAACTTTGATGTTTATAATACAGTATTGTTGACTATAATTTCGATCAAGTTGACATCTAATAGCAAGAAGCATCCAGCGACATAAAGATCAGAGGAAAGAACATACCAGGAAGAGGAAACAGCTTGTGCATAAGACCTGGGGCAGAAAAGAATTTAGTGGGTTTAAGGAGCAGAAGGAAAGCCAGTAGGAACGGAGAAAATTTAGTAAGGAAGAAAGTAATAAGATATGTTTGGAGAGATAAACAGAGTCCGAAATATGTTGAATTAAATACTTCACATTTGAATGGCTTTTTACTGTTTAGAAAGCATTCTCATATAGATTATCTCATGTATTAACCACATCATTCTTATGAGTGGTTAATGCTTGAACATTAGGAAATGTTTCTCTTCATGCATGCTTGAACATTAGGAAATGCATGCTTTGAGACGTGCAATGATTCATACTAGCTCCTAAAACCAACAGTGGAGGGTCTGGGACTCAAAGCCAATTCTACCTGACTTTGGGTGTAGTAATTGATTTATAAACAAAATACTGCTTCCGCAGTATTATATTTGACAGTGACAAAAGTTCTTTTCTAATTTAAAACTTTTTGGAAATCATTAAGGAAACAAAGAAGCTGGAGATAAAAGGAAAGGGTAGTTAGTTATTCTTAAACTTAGTTATTCTTGTGGCAAATTTAAGTCTGTTTCACCAAACGTCACTATGCAGAGATTACTCTGAAACATCTCTTTTAACCTATCACTTCTGTCTAATTTGCTTCCTTTTTTTTTTTTTTTTTTTTTTACTATCCCCTCTCCCTTACAACTCAGTATTAAATACGGGGGAAATATGAACACTTTCATGATTACAGTTTATGACTGGAAAAAGGGAATGTTTCCAAGATGCTGAATGTCTAAGATTCTAGGCAAAAGCCAATGCAGGAAAAAAAATGGCAATTTTACCAGTAAATTAAGAACTTATTATGGGAAGACAGTACTAAAATGGGGATTTGAGCCAGGAAAAACCCTTTCCACTCTAAATTATTTTTTTATTTTTAATATCTTTATTAGAGTATAATTGCTTTACATAGGTGTGTTAGTTTCTGCTGTATAACAAAGTGAATCAGCTATACGTATACATATATCCCCATATCCCCTCCCTCTTGCGTCTCCCTCCGACCCTCCCTATCCCACCCCTCTAGGTGGTCGCAAAGCACCGACCTGACTTTCCTGTGCTATGCGGCTGCTTCCCACAGCTATCTATTTTATATTTGGAAGCGTATATATGTCCACGCCACTCTCTCACTCCGTCCCAGCATAGCCTTCCCCCTCTCTGTGTATTCAAGTCCATTCTCTGTGTCTGCATATTTATTCCTGTCCTGGCCCTACATTCTTCAGAATATTTTGTTTTTTTAGGTTCCATATATATGTGTTAGCATATGGTATTGTTTTACTCTTTCTGAATTACTTCAGTCTGTATGACAGTCTCTAGGTCCATCCACCTCACTACAAATAACTCAATTTTGGTTTTTTAATGGCTGAGTATTATTCCATTACATATATGTGCCACATCTTCTTTATCCTTTCATCTGTCAATGGACACTTAGTTTGATTCCATGATCTGTCTATTGTAAATAGAGCTGAAATGAATATTGTGGTACATGACTCTTTTCGAATTCTGGTTTTCTCAGGGTATATGCCCAATAGTGGGAATGCTGGGTCGTATGGTAGTTCTATTTTTAGTTTTTTAAGGAAATTGTAAACTGTTCTCCATAGTGGCTGTATCAATTTACATTCCCACCAACAGTGCAAGAGGGTTCCCTTTCCTCCACACCCTCTATAGCATTTATTGTTTGTAAATATTTTGATGATGGCCATTCTGAATGGTGTGAGGTGATACCTCATTGTAGTTTTCATTTGCATTTCTCTAAAGATTGATGATGTTGAACATCTTTTCATGTGCTAGTTGGAAATCTGTATATCTTCTTTGGGGAAATCTCTATTTAGATCTTCTGCCCATTTTTGGATTGGGTTGCTTGTTTTTTGATATTGAGTTGCATGAGCTGCTTGTATATTTTGAAGCTTAATCCTTTGTCGGTTGCTTCAGTTGCAAATGTTTTCTCCAGTTCTGAGGGTTCTCTTTTCGTCTTGATTATGGTTTCCTTTGCTGTGCAAAAGCTTTCAAGTTTCATTAGGTCCCATTTGTTTATTTTTGTTTTCATTTCCATTTATCTAGGAGGTGGGTCAAAAGAATCTTGCTGTGATTTATGTCATAGAGTGTTCTGCCTATATTTTCCTCTAAGAGTTTTATAGGGTCTGGCCTTACATTTAGGTCTTTAATCCGTTTTGAGTTCATTTTGTGTATGGTGTTAGGGAGTGTTCTAATTTCATTCTTGTACATGTAGCTGTCCAGTTTTCCGAGCCCCACTTATTGAAGAGGCTGCCTTTTCTCCATTGTACATTCTTGCCTCCTTTATCAAATATAAGGTGACCATATGTGCATGGGTTTATCTCTGGGCTTTCTATCATGTTCCATTGATCTATATTTCTGTTTTTGTACCAGTACCATACTGTCTTGATTACTGTAGCCTTGTAGTATAGTCTGAAGTCAGGGAGCCTGATTCCTCCTGCCCAGTTTTCCTTTCTCAAGATTGCTTTGTCTCTTTTGGGTTTTTTATGTTTACATAAAAATTGTGAAAAATTTTTTTCTAGTTCTGTG
This sequence comes from Aethalodelphis obliquidens, assembly GCF_003676395.1. Taxonomy (NCBI): domain Eukaryota; kingdom Metazoa; phylum Chordata; class Mammalia; order Artiodactyla; family Delphinidae; genus Aethalodelphis; species Aethalodelphis obliquidens. Next base: position 4,931,696 of record NW_020837998.1, read on the forward strand.
AAGTATGCCATTGTAATTTGATAGGATATGCATTGAATCTGTAGATTGCTTTGGGCAGTATAGTTATTTTCACAATGTTGATTCTTCCAATCCAAGAACATGGTATATCTCTCCATCTGTTTGTATCATCTTTAATTTCTTTCATCAGTGTCATATAGTTTTCTGCATACCGATCTTTTGTCTCCTTAGGTAGGTTTATTCCCAGGTATTTTATTCCTTTTGTTACAATGGTAAATGGAAGTGTTTCCTTAATTTCTCTTTCAGATTTTTCATCATTAGTGTATAGGAATGCAAGAGACTTCTGTGCATTAATTTTGTATCCTGCTACTTTCTCAAATTTATTGATTAACTCTAGTAGTTTTCTGGTAGCATCTTTAGGATCCACTATGTATAGGACCATGTCTACAGCAAACAGGGACAGCTTTACTTCTTCTTTTCCAAATTGGATTCCTTTTATTTCTTTTTCTTCTCTTATTGCTGTGGCTAAAACTTCCAAAACTATGTTGAATAATAGTGGTGAGACTGGGCAACATTTTCTTGTTCCTGATCTTACTGGAAATGTTTTCAGTTTTTCACCATTGAGAACGACATTGGCTGTGGGTTTGTCATATATGGCCTTTATTATGCTGAGGTAATTTCCCTCTATGCCTACTTTCTGCTGGGTTTTTATCATAAATGGTGTTGAATTTTGTTGAAAGCTTTTTCTGCAGCTATTGTGTTGATCATATGGTTTTTCTCCTTCTATTTGTTAATATGGTTTATGACATTGATTGATTTGCATATATTGAAGAAATTTTATATTCCTGGGATAAACCCCATTTGATCAAGTGTATGATCCTTTTAATGTGCTGTTGGATTCTATTTGCTAGTATTCTGTTGAGGATTTTTGCATCTATGTTCATCAGTGAAATTGGCCTGTAGTTTCCTTTCTTGTGAATTATTTGTCTGGTTTTGGTATCAGCATGATGGTGGCCTTGGAGAAAGAGTTTGGGAGTTTTTCTCCCTCTGATATATTTTGGAAGAGTTTGAGAAAGTCAGTGTTATCTTTTCTCTAAATGTTTGATAGAATTATGCTGTGAAGCCATCTGGTCCTGGGCTTTTGTTTGTGGGAAGATTTTAATCACAGTTTCAATTTATGTGCTTGTGATTGGTCTGTTTATATTTTCTGTTTATTCTTGGTTCAATCTCAGAAGATTATGCATTTCTAAGAATTTGTCCATTTCTTCCAGGTTGTCCATTTTATTGGCATAGAGTTGCTTGTAGTAATCTCTCATGATCCTTTGTATTTCTGCAGTGTCAGTTGTTACTTCTCCTTTTTCATTTCCAATTCTATTGATTAGAGCCTTCTCCCTTTTTTTCTTGATGACTCTGGCTAATGGTTTATCAATTTTGTCTATCTTCTCACAGAACCAGCTTTTAGTTTATTGATCTTTGCTATTGTTTCCTTCATTTGTTTTTCATTTATTTCTGATCTGATTTTTATGATTTTTTTCCTTCTGTTAACTTTGGGTTTTTTTTATTCTTCTTTCTCTAATTGCTTTAGGTGTACAGTTAGGTTGTTTATTTGAGATGTTTCTTGTTTCTTGAGGTAGGATTGTATTGCTATAAACTTCCCTCTTAGAACTACTTTTGCTGCATCCCATAGATTTTGGGCTGTCGTGTTTCCATTGTCATTTGTTTCTAGGTATTTTTTGATATCCTCTTTGATTTCTTCAGTGATCTCTTGGTTATTTAGTAGCATATTGTTTAGCCCCCATGTGTTTGTATTTTTAATAGTTTTTCCTTGTAATTGATATCTAGTCTCATAGCTTTGTAGTCAGAAAAAGATACTTGATATGATTCCAATTTTCTTAAATATGCCAAGGCTTGATTTGTGACCCAAATATGATCTATCCTGGAGAATATTTCATGAGCACTTTAGAAGAAATTGTATTCTGTTGTTTTTGGATGGAATGTCCTCTAAATAACAATTTAATCCATCTTCTTTAATGTATTGTTTAAAGCTTGTTTTTCCTTATTTACTTTCATTTTGGATGTTGTGTCCATCGGTGAAAGTGGGGTGTTAAAGTCCCCTACTATGGTTGTGTTACTGTTGATTTCCCCTTTTTTGGCTGTCAGCATTTGCCTTATATATTGTGGTGCTCCTATGCTGGGTGCATAAATATTTACAATTTGCATGTCTTCTTTTTGGATTGATCCCTTGATCATCGCGTAGTGTCATTTGTCTCTTGTGATAGTCTTTAAAGTCTATTTTTTTCTGATATGAGAATTGCTACTCCAGCTTTCTTTTGATTTCTATTTGCATGGAGCATCTTTTTCCATCCCCTCACTTTCAGTCTGTATATGTCCCTAGGTCTGAAATTGGTCTCTTGAAGACAGCATATAAATGGGTCTTGTTTTTCATATCCTTTCAGCCAGTCTATGTCTTTTAGTTGGAGTATTTAATTCATTTACATTTAAGGTAGCTATCAATATGTATGTTACTTTTACCAGTTTCTTAATTGTCTTGTGTTTGCTATTGTAGGTCTTTCCTTTTCTTGTGTTTCCTGCCCAGAGAAGTTCCTTTAGCATTTGTTGTAAAGCTGGTTTTGTGGTGTTGAATTCTCTTAGCTTTTGCTTGTCTGTAACAGTTTTATTTTCTCAGTCGAATCTGAATGAAGTCCTTGCTTGGTACGGTAATCTCAGTTGTAAGTTTTTCCCTTTCTTCACTTTGAATATGTCCTGCCACTCCTTTTTGGCTTGCAGAGTTTCTGCTGAAAGATCATCTGTTAACCTTATTGGGATTCCCTTATATGTTATTTGTTGCTTTTCCCTTGCTGCTTTTAATATTTTTTATTTGTATTTAATTTTTGATAGTTTAATCAATATGTGTCTTGGCATGTTTCTCCTTGTATTTTTCCTGTATGGGACTCTCTGTGCTTCCTGGACTTGATTGACTATTTCCTTTCCCATATTAGGGAAGTTTCATACTATAATGTCTTCAAATATTTTCTCAGTCCCTTTTTTTTTCTCTTCTTCTTCTGGAACTCTTATAATTCAAATGTTGGTGCATTTAATGTTGTCCCAGAGGTCTCTGAGACTGTCCTCAATTCTTTTCACTCTTTTTTTCTTTATTCTTCTCTGTGGTAGTTATTTCCACTATTTTATATTCTAGGTGACCTATCCATTCTTCTCCCTCAGTTATTCTGCTTTTGATTCTTTGTAGAGAATTTTTAATTTCATTTATTGTGTTGTTCATCATTGTTTGTTTGCTTTTTAGTTCTTCTAGGTCCTTGTTAGACGTTTCTTGTATTTTCTCCATTCTATTTCCAGGATTTTGGTTCATTTTTACTATCATTACTCTGATTTATTTTTTAGGTAGACTGCCTAGTTCCTCTTCATTTGTTTGGTCTGGTGGATTTCTATCTTGCTCCTTCATCTGCTGTGTATTTCTCTGTCTTCTCATTTTGCTTAACTTACTGTGTTTGGGGTATCCTTTTCACAGACTGCATGTTCATAGTTCCCGTTGTTTTTGGTGTCTGTCTCCAGTGGGTAAGGTTGGTTCAGTGGGTTGTGTAGGCTTACTGGTGGAGGGGACGGGTGCCTGTGTTCTGGCGGATAAGGCTGTCTCTTGTGTTTCTGGTGGACAGGACCACGTCCAGTGGTGTGTTTTGTGGTGTCTGGGAACTTATGATTTTATGCAGTCTCTCTGCTAATGGGTGGGGTTGTGTTTCTGTCTTGCTAGTGTTTTGGCTTAGGGTGTCCAGCACTGGAGCTTGCTGGTTGTTGAGTGGAGATGGGTCTTAGCGGTGAGATTGAGATCTCTGGGAGAGTTCTCACCAAATGATATTATGTGGCACCAGAAGTTTTCTGGTGACAAAATGTCCTGAACTCAAGTCTCCCACCTCAGGGGCTCAGGCCTGAGTCCCGGCCAGAGCACCAAGACCCTGACAGCCACACAATTCAGAAGAAAAGGGAGGGAAAAAAAAGGAAAGAAGAAGAAGAAAAAAATAGTTATTAAAATAAAAAATAAAAATAAATATTATTAAAGTAAAAGAAATAAAAAGGTATTGAAAAAAGAGAGCAACCAAACCAATAAACAAAGCCAATAATGATAACAAGCATTAAAATCTATACTATAAACAAACAAACAAAAATGGACAGAACCCTAGAAGAAATGGTAAAACACACCTATACGACAAAATCACACAAAGAAGCATACTATACACACTCTGAAAAAGAGAAAAAGGGAAAAATATGTATGTGTATATATATATATATATATATATATATATATAAAATAAAGGAAGAGAGCAACCAAATCAGTAAACAAATCTACCAATGATAATAAGCTCTAAATATTAAGCTGAGATAAACATAACACCAGAAACAAATTAGATGCAGAAAGCAAACCCCAAGTCTACAGTTTTCCCAATGCCCACTGCCTCAATCTTCGGATGATTCATTGTGTGTTCAGTTATTCCAGAGATGCAGAGTACATCAAGTTGATTGTGGAGATTTAATCCGCTGCTCCTGGGACTGCTAGGAGAAATTTCCCTTTCTTTTCTTTGTTCGCACAGCTCCTGGGGTTCAGCTTTGGATTTGGCTCCATCTCTGCATTTATGTCACCTGAGGGCATTTGTTCTTAACTCAGAAAGGACAGGGTTAAAGTAGCAGCTGATTAGGGGGCTCTGGCTTACTCAGGCCAGGGAGGAGGGAGCGGTACAGAATGTGGGGTGAGCCTCCGGTGGCAGATGCCAGCGTGACGTTACAACAGCCTGAGGGGTGCCATTTGTTCTCCTGGGGAAGTTGTCCCTGGAGCACGGGACCCTGGCAGTGGTGGGTTGCACAGGTTCCCAGGAGGGATGGTGTAGATAGTGACCTGTGCTTGCACACAGGCTTCTTGGTGGCGGCAGCAGCAGCCTTAGCATTTCATGCATGTCTCTGGTGTCCGCACTGATAACCGAGGCTCGCGCCCATCTCTGGAGCTAATTTAGGAGGTGCTCTGAATCCCCTCTCCTCGTGCACCCCAAAGTAATGGTCTCTTGCCTCTTAGACAGTTCCAGACTTTTTCCCGGACTCCCTCCCGGCTAGCCGTGGTGCACTAACCCCTTCAGGCTGTGTTCACGCCACCAGTCCTCTCCCTGTGCTCCGACCGAAGCCCGAGCCTCAGCTCCTAGCCCCACCTGCCCCGGCGGGTTAGCAGACAAGCCTCTTGGGCTGGTGAGTGTTGGTCAGCACCGATCCTCTGTGCGGGAATCTCTCCGCTTTGCCCTCCGCACCCCTGTTGCTGCACTCTCCTCCGCCGCTCTGCAGCTCCCCCCCCTCCGCCACCCACAGTCTCCGCCTGTGAAGGGGCTTCCTAGTGTGTGGAAAACTTTCCTCCTTCACAGCTCCCTCCCACTGGTGCAGGGAGTTTCTTGCCTTTTGGGAAGTGTGAGATCTTCTGCCAGTGTTCAGGAGGTTTTCTGTAGGAGTTGTTCCCCATGTAGATATATTTTTGATGTATTTGTGGGGAGGAAGGTGATCTCTACATCTTACTCCTCCGCCATCTTGAAGGTTCCCCCTCAATTCTTATTATTCTAATTCATATTAGTCTAATTGTTAGATGGCTAGGACCAAACAATGTAGAATAGAAGAAAGGTTGATTATATGCTTTGTAATATATAAATCTACATATCACAGATAATTTTAGTTTATTCACAACCACGTCTTTTCATCTTCTTCATGATTGAATATTGAGGGAGAGAAAGTAAGTTACCTCAAATCTCCTAAAGTCCAGCTCTTACAGAGTACTTTAGAGAGCTAACAAATGGCAATGAAATCCTTTCTGACATATCATTTATGAACAGAGAACTGAGAAAAACAGCATAGGTCAGCAGAAAGAGTACTATCTGAGGAATCAGATGTGAATGTTTTTCTGCAAAAGTACCAGGAGACCTTGGGTAAGTTAAACACAAAGAAGCAAAACAGAAATATGATCATGGACAACTGAGAAGGCAGGAAGCAGCAAGAAGGTTAGGGTTAAAACAAACCACCCATGTTTATTAGCATTGTCATTTATCCCTTGAGAAAACAATGAAGCTTATGCCATTTGTCACTATTTCCCCATATTTTTGTTTTAAGGCCTTTCTAGAATTTGGTGTGATACATCTAAAGGCACTTTATACAGATAACAATTTGGAGATTCCCCTAGGCTATTGAAAAGCAGGAGCTAGGATAGGCACCAATGCCGGCAGCAATTTTCATAAGATTCATGTAACTTTTCTATTGAACACAAATATGTTGACAAGAAGAAAAAAAAAATCCTTCAACACTGTAAACTAAACCATATTTTACTTCTTTCAAATATTCCCAAAGCTTCCTTTATTACTAGTACTTAAGAAACTTGTACTGTGTTAACTCTTGTTTGCCAAAGAATGTATGAAAACATGAGGATACTTGTAACAAGCTTTCTCAAGATAGTGTAACTTGTAATAGAGCAATTGGTAACTGTGACTTGTTAATGCCAAAGGACTTTTTTTCAAACTGCAAAATCGAATCCAGTTTGGAAAAGACAGCAACACATTTCTGTTCTACAAATGAAGAGAATCGATTAATATATGAGACCAACGTTCTTTTTCTTCTTCACCAAAATCTTTGAGCTAATAAAATCTAATTTTAGTAAGGTGTTAATGTGTTAATATGTTATCTCTCCCTTCAGTAATTGCATTTGAAAATTTCTCCTTTGGTATAATGAGATTCTGTCATTCCCTAGAAGGAAAAGGGCATGTATTTCTCCAAAACCCCCCAAACAAGTATATCAATCATGCATGGATGAAAATCCTATATATTAGAAAATCATCATTTAAAAAAAAGTAAAAATACAACTCACAAGTGAGTCTACTAGAGTTTTTATATTTTCTGTGTACTTGGTATATTTTAACTGCCACATAGTAACAAGGCTAACCTTAGAGGCAGCCAGAAACAAGAAAATAATTACATGGTTTGATTTGAGCATTACCAAATATTTCACCACCCAAGCTTCACTCCTGACTAAAAAATTCTGACACCTTAAGGCTCTTGCTTTAGGCTGTCAGTTACCTGAGTCTATATATGAGATAAATTTAGAGAACTATAGAGCACTACTAGTGACACAGTAGAAAGTGTTAATTTAGCAAATTAACCCAAAAGTATACATTGCCAATTTAGGAGAAATGTAGCTGTAGGTTGGTAAATTTTGGAGAAATGGTGGGGAAGTACAGGAAAACCAAAACAATTAAGACACTGCCTAGACTGGATTTGGTGGAGAGTGAAATTTTGTGACTAGTAAACTCTTTCATTAGTTTGCTTTTCATAAAGGGAATCATTATAAGTGGTGTGTTCATTGTAACAATTTCTAGCAATGCAGCAAGGTGTAAAAGAAAGAATATTCAACATCATTAATCATTAGAGAAATGCAAATCAAAACTACAATGAGATATCATCTCACACCAGTCAGAATGGCCATCATCAAGAAATCTAGAAATAACAAAGGCTGGAGAGGGTGTGGAGAAAAGGGAACACTCTTGCACTGCTGGTGGGAATGTGAATTGGTACAGCCACTATGGAGAACAGTATGGACGTTCCTTAAAAAACTACAAATAGAACTACCATATGACCCAGCAATCCCACTACTGGGCATATACCCTGAGGAAACCATAATTCTAAAAGAGTCATGTACCAAAATGTTCATTGCAGCTCAATTTACAATAGCCAAGAGATGGAAACAACCTAAGTGTCCATCATCGGATGAATGGATAAAGAAGATGTGGCACATATATACAGTGGAATATTACTCAGCCATAAAAAGAAATAAAATTGAGCTATTTTTAATGAGATGGATAGACCTAGAGTCTGTCATACAGAGTGAAGTAAGTCAGAAAGAGAAAGACAAATACTGTATGCTAACCCATATATATGGAATTTAAGAAAAATAATGTCATGAAGAACCTAAGGGTAAGACAGGAATAAAGACACAGACCTACTAGAGAATGGACTTGAGGATATGGGGAGCAGGAAGGGTAAGCTGTGACAAAGCGAGAGAGAGGCATGGACATATATACACTACCAAACGTAAGGTAGATAGCTAGTGGGAAGCAGCCGCATAGCACAGGGAGATCAGCTTGGTGCTTTGTGACCGCCTGGAGGGGTGGGTTAGGGAGGGTGGGAGGGAGGGAGATGCAAGAGGGAAGAGATATGGGAACATATGTATATGTATAACTGATTCACTTTGTTATAAAGCAGAAACTAACACACCATTGTAAAGCAATTATACTGCAATAAAGATGTAAAAAAAAAAAAAAGAATGAAATCCTCAAGGCCATATTCCCTCTCCTAATTCTAACCCCAAGAGGTAACTGCCATTTTATATAGTTTGGATTTCGTATAGTATTTCAGCTGGTAGACTTTTGAATTTATCTACAAACACAGAATCTTGTTAAGAAAAGTCTCCTGCATTTACACAACTGCCTATTGACCATTCTACCTATAAAATTAGCACTGTGTGTTACCTTTATCCTTTAATCACAGGTAGGAAACCCTAAAACATGAAAGTCAGTAAAATGCTAAAATCTGGTATTCATCATATTCTTTTACATAGGCAGAGAATACAGAGCAATCTGCAGCTTCATTGAAGAACAAAGTATTCTGTGTCTAAAACGTGTTGGGTGCTCAATTAAACAGGGGCATAAACATGACTTGTGTGTATCTCTGTTATCTTCAATGTTGGTAATTAAACTACTTTAGAAATATCCTGATTATTAAACATTGACCTCCGATTTAATAAAACCATCCAGGCAAGTATTACAGTAAAATAACTAAGAGGATGACTATAGCAATAGCTTTTTAGGGCAGCTGGGAAGAGATCACATGAAAATGGGGCAAAAACTCTGTGAGTCAATGAGAGATACAGATATGGAAGATAAAACAATACTTCATTAGCAATGCATAATTATAATTTTGGTTGCCTGTAGAAACAGCTCTCAACATATTAAGCAATCATATGCAATTTAACTGAATTTTGTATTGCATGCCTCCTTTAATCTTTATTGGATAATTTACTGATTGCTTGTATTGCAGCACCCAAAGAAATGCCTGAGTTTTAAATTAAAATGTTGCAAAAGTTCACACTAGTTTCTAACAGGCTAGGAGTATATATAAAGAAACAATAGTCAGTTTAGAGAAAGTAGAATTAATTGTGCTATTTTGATTTTTAAGGTACAAGATAGTTTCATTTTATTAAACTTTACTGGAGTCAGTGTCTCTTTTATTTTTGATACCTAATGAATTATGAACATAGTCTTAATTTTATATGTTGCATGAAATATTGAAAGACATAAAATAAAACATTTTTTAGCTTTCTGACAATATACATGTCATAAGACAAACTTCTCCATAGTCTTAATTATTTATAGTCCCAAAATAACCACAAAAAAATTTGTGTTGGTGGGGGAAGTGATTACAGTGTCTCATGTGGCTATTAAATTCCTCTCTCTTGTTTTCCTGAGAGGCACCTAATGTAAAATGGCACACATTTCCCATCATTTCAAATGTAATGGAGACTCTTGGTCATGTTTAAGTAAAATAATCATCCCTAAACAATTTAAAAATGAACACTTGATACACCTATCCGGTGACTTAAAAATAAATGAAAATCTAATTACCACTAAAATACAACAAATTCCCTCTGTATAAATCTGGACTCAGAAAATTCACTCAGTGTTTCACAAGCAGTTCAGGACCACATGTTATCTCTGGGAGAAGAAAAGCATAGATCAACATGAAGGTAACTTGAGCAAAGAGAATCCCAAACTTAACACCCCAAAGGAGGAGTAACAATTTTCAGCAACACCTGTATATCTCCTTAAAAACGCTGGAGAACCTGAATCTTATCTCTTTTGTAATTGTACTAATGGTATGACCATGCGTTCTTTTTCTCCAATTATGTGTACTTTTTTTTTCTTTTTAATCCGTCTAATAGTAGTTCAGGTACTGTGACTGGTCTTATAAGTCACTGAAACGATATTAACAGCTGAGCTGCAATTTAGCAGTGGCAATAGTTCCTTCAAATGAAAAGAGGATGAGAAAGAACATGTTTTATAATTAAACTGTGGGCAAGCTATTACAAATATATTGTTTTCCAGTGCATACTAAATAAAGCAATCAGCACACAAGGTTGTCCTAAAGGAAGGTAAAATTTCAGCTGTGTCACAACTATTTTTTCCCTACTAGTGTTTAAATTTATATTCATTTTTAATTTAGAAGTTCTGGGTTTTTCAGTGTTTTTTTATGTTCTTTAGTTTTTTTCTTTTAAACTAAGATTGAGTTCTCTCTTCTTTTCCAGTGATTTTTCTACTCTATTTAATGACCGGTGCCTACAATTACAGTAATTTGTTCCTAGATTTAGCATATCTTCATTAAAATTCAAAGAATTATTATTAGCATATATATGGCATGTCAATTTCACTTTAATTCAATGACTTTGCTGTTTCATCCCATTATGTACAAGTAAGGCTTCTGACCCTAAGGATGATAAAAGTAATTAAATAGAGAGCACACAGATACTGAAATGCATGTATGAGGTTCTAGCTGTCTTTTTATTCTCATCTACTACTCTAAGTTTCTTTTTGATATTTATTTTTAGTTCTGTATTAGAGTAATTCCACATGTTATCATTTCATCATATAAAAGGCTAAGACATTATGAAGTCCTATAATATCTGAAGGAAAGAGGAAAAATGGAACATTTGTAACTCAAAGTTTGAAGTCAAACAAAATTACTATTTTAGAAAAATAGAAATGTAATACAACACGTTTACTGAAGCCTTTGAGGCAAACAACTTATTGAAAATGGAAATTTCATCTAGCAAGCCATACTTTATCAAGGATGTAAAGTATTGTTCTAAAGAATATATATATTATCTAGGATTTAGAAATGCCTCATATTTCTGTCTCCAAATTAATTATCTTTATGATTCAGAAAAATTGGCCACAATTCAGTGTTCCAGTAATTGCTTTAACTGATTATCTGGACATTAATAAATAAGCTGGTGTTAAGTAAATACTGTGATATATTTTCATGTATAGTTTAATCTTAATTGTCTCTGCTAGCCCAAGGGAGGAAGGTGAGGTTAGACATGATCTGACGCCTCTGGCCGATCCACTACACAAGCTCTTCTATTACCTTCATAGGAAAAAAAAAAAACATATGAAATTGAAATATGTTTGACAACACTGAATTTTATCTGCTATCTCACAGAAGTGCTAATAAAATGACCAGAAGTAGAATATATTAAAATTAATATAATTAATTATATGAATCTGTAGACTAGATAAATCACCACTAGATTAATCTTAACTTATGGCATGATTCATTTCACACTTCTCATATATATTCCCATTTGTGTTTACCCTTGAGAAACAGTTCTCAGAAGATGTACTGCAAGAGGAGAATGGAAATCAAACTTGGAAATATTGTGTTTGAAGAAAAGACTAAGGTCATATTTTGCATGTCTATTTTAGTTGGGAAGAGTAGGAGGCAGTTGGGAAGTTCTCCAAAGGAATATATGTAAACTTTTTGGAATGAACATTCTGGCAGATAGATTACCAGTTAGTCAATACATTCATGTTATATGGAATGGCTTTTAGTGACATTACTGAGAAAGTCAGTGTCCTCCTCCACAAGGATGGTGTCTTTTATTCTTTAGTACAGAAAGTAACTACCAATTGAAATACTCAATAATTTGCTTTCTATTCTAAAATATTTAAAGAACAGTCAAACTATGTTTAGAGGTTAAGAAAGTTCATTTCCTCAAGTTATTTTTCCATGAGTGTATTCAAGTGGAAAATTTTATTTTAAAAATTGTAAATATGTTTTGGCTCAGGTTGCAGTGAAACAGTTTGCTTCTCTAGTAAAAATAAAGATACACACACATACATTACAAGTTCTTTATGAACATGTTTTAGGAATAAACGATTTTGCTCTCACTTTGAATTAAAAAATAAGTATCCTTTCTTTTAGCATGTTAGAATCATGTTGGACAAATAGATCATTAAGAGGTTTTATACTCGAAAAATTTTTAAATTAATAATTTTAGTTATCTGTTTTAGAGGGCACTTGGCTTATCACATCACATAAATCTATATTTAGAATTGTACTTCTCATAATTTGTCTTTTAGCTTGTCATGTCCAGTGCTCAATTTTAAACCTTTCTATTTTTTTCAGAAGCATTTACCTCCATTTGATTTTAGCTGAAATAAAGAGGATTTCTATATATAGCATTACAGTATATTTAATAACCAGAAATACAAAATATTACAACTGAAAAATTATAGTTTATAAGAGCAAATACACTAATATTTTTAAGGGAGGTACTTACTGAATAACCAGAATCCAATGAGAAATTTGGTCCCCAAGTCTCCAAATGATATGACGGCATTACATTTTTTTAAAGAATTCCAAAGTACATTAAATATCAGAGCAAACAAGTTGTTTACTTAAATTCATACCTGCTCCAGAACTTTCCTGGTGGTGCAGTGGTTGAGAATCCACCTGCCAATGCAGGGGACACGAGTCCAATTCCTGGGCCGGGAAGATCCCACAATGCCATAGAGCAACTAAGCCCGTGTGCACAACTACTGATCCCACGCACCTCAACTACTGAAGCCTGCACGCCTAGAGCCTGTGCTCCACAACAAGAGAAGCCACCACAATGAGAAGCACGTGCACCTCAACAAAGAGTAGCCCTGGCTCTCCATAGCTAGAGAAAGCCTGTGTGCAGCAATAAAGACTCAACCCAGCCAAAGAAAGAAAAATTATGCCTGGTCTGGTAGACATTTTTAATTTCAGATATAATAGATTTTGTTATTTTTCTCAAATATCTTTGCCTTATTCTAGAAACCTATCTTTTCACTGTACAAAAATAAATCCCTTCAGCTGGTGGAGAAAGCAAAGAATATTATAATCCTTCCTAAAGCAGCTTGCAAACTTCAGGTTTTAATTATTATATCATCATAGTCCAGTCATAGCTCTGAGGACAAGTTCAATGGATATTGGACAAGTTTAATAACTTAAAAAAAAAAGCACAATGTGATAGTTGTGAGTTAAGTTTTATTTGGGGGCAAAATGAGGACTATAGCCCGGGAGACAGAATCTCAGAAAACTCTGAGAAACGGCTCCAAAGAGGTGGGGGTGGGGTCAGTATATATGTGATTTTGGTGAAGGGGGAATACATGCAATCAATCACATATTTTTTGGAGAAGGTTACTGCTAGTCTCGTGAAGGTTACTGCTAGTCATGAGGAGCAGACGTTACCATGAAGGATTTTAGTGCTTTTCTAGATATGAGAAGATAAAAGAATTGGGCTCATAAAATTGTCTCCTGAAAATATATAACTATCTGAAGACCTGCTCTGCCAGTTTTTCCAGAGCACAGAGTGCCTCACTTCTTCTCTCCACCCTGAGCTCTTTTCAGGGGGTGTTGAAAGTCAACAGCTGCAGCAGTACATGATTTAATCCTCATAGAGGTAAATGGCAAGTGCCAATTTGTAGTTGACAGCTACTAAGCAGAGATGGGATTCCTAGCTTAGTTCTTAAACACAAATTGGAACAAAATCAGCAGATTCATTCTTGAACTCCAAAAATTATAAGGAAAAACCAGAATGTTGCAATTAAATTCAAATCTACAAATGCCGCCAGCTATAAGGCAACTCAAAGGAAAGCAAAATGAGTATCCCACAGAATTCATATATTTTGAATATTAACAATAAGTCTGCTTGTGTTTCCCATAATAATCTTGATATATAAAGCTGGAGAGTTCCATTTAATTTGTTTAAAAGGATTTGTATCCATTGAAAATATATGCAAAAATGTCTTAACTGAGTTTTTATTATGTGGCTTTGAAGGGTCTATCTTCAAAATCATTTCCTATTTATCAAATAAGTTTCACAGAGTTATTCAAATATCACAGACTTTAGTTAATATTAATGAGCCAATGTTAATTTCTTAGTTTTGACAAATGTACCATGGTGATGTAAGAAGTTAACAATGAGGGAAACTAGTTAAGGGAGGTACAGGAAACTCTATTATTTTTGTACTTTTCTATGAGTCTAAAATTATTCCAAAATAAACTAGTTATATAAAACTTATTCTTATAGACCTAAATATAAAATGCAAAACTATAAAACTCCTAAAAGATAACATAGGAGAAAATCTTAACCACCTTGTGTCAGGCAATGACTTTTGAGATACAACACCAAAATAATGATCCACAAAAGAAATCATTGATAAGATAGACTTTATTAAAATTAAAAACCTCTTCTCTGCAAGAGAAAATAGAAAGAGAAGACAACTCACAGACTGGGAGATAATATTTGCAAAAGACGCATCTGATAAAGAGCTGTTATGTAAAATATATAAAGAACACTTAAAGCACAACAATAAGAAAACAAACAACTCAATTAAAAAATGATCCATAGACCTTAAAAGACACCTCACCAAAGAAGATATAAAAATGGCTAATGGGCTTCCCTGGTGGCACAGTGGTTGAGGATCTGCCTGCAGATGCAGGGGACACAGGTTCGAGCCCTGGTCTGGGAGGATCCCACATGCCGCAGAGCAACTAGGCCCGTGAGCCACAACTACTGAGCCTGTGAGTCTGGAGCCTGTGCTCCACAACAAGAGAGCCCGCAATAGTGAGAAGCCCATGCACCGCAATGAAGAGTGGCCCCCGCTTGCCACAACTAGAGAAAGCCCTTGCACAGAAACGAAGACCCAACACAGCAAAAATAAATAAATACAATTTTCTTTAAAATGGCTAATAAGCATATGAAAAGATGCTTCACGTCACATGTCATCAGAGAAATGCAAATTAAAACAATGTGATATAATTACACACTTCTTAGAATGGCCAAAATCTGGAGCACTGACAATACCAAATGTTGGCAAGGATGTAGAGCAACAGGAACTCATATTTATTGCTGGTGGGAATGCAAAATGGTACAGACACTTTGGAAGACAGTTTGGCAGTTTCTTATAAAACTAAACATACTCCTACCATAAGATCCAGCAATTATGCTCCCTGATATTTACTCAGAGGAGTTGAAAACTTATTTCAACACAAAAACCTACACATGGATGTCTATGGCAGCTTTATTCCTAATTTCCAAACTTGCAAACAACCAAGATATACTTCAGTGGGTGAATGGAAAAATAAACTGTGGTACATCTAGACAATGGAATATTACTCAGCACTAACTAGAAATGAGCGATCAAGCTATGCAAAGACATGGAAAACCCTTAAATGTTTATTACTAAGTGAAAGAAGCCCATCTGAAAAGGCTACATACTGCATAATTCCAACTATATAGCATTCTGGAAAAGGCAAAACTATGGAAACAGTAAAAAGACCAGTGTTTACCAAGGATGGTAGGGAAGGTTGGATGATCATGTAGAGCACAGAAGATTTTTAGAACAGTGAAAATATTCTATATGATACTATAATGATGGATACATGTCATTATACCTTTGTCCAAACCTTTAGGATGTACAACAGCAAGAGTGAACACTAAGGTAAACTATGAACTTTTGATGACTATGTTGCATCAATGTGGGTGGGCTCATCAATTGTAATAAACATACCTCTCTGGTGAGGGATGTTAATAATGGGGGAGGCTATGCATGGGGCAAGAATATAGGGGAGATTTCTGTGCCTTCCTCTCAATTTTTCTGGGAACCTAAAACTGCTCTAAAAATATAAAGTTTCATATTAACTGAATGTTTGTATGCTCTCCAAATGCATATGTTGAAATCCCAACCCTGAAAGGTGATAGTATTAGTTGGTGGATCCTTTGGGAGGTGATTAGATCATGAGGGTGGAGTCTCCACAAATGGGACTAATACTCTTATGAAAGAGATCCCTCAGAACTCCCTAGCCTCTTCCACATGGGAGGACAAAGTCAGAGGGCATGAGCTATGAATCAGGAAGAGGGCCCTCATCAGATAACTTAACCATGCTGGTGCCTTGATCCTGGACTTTCCAGCCTCCAGAACTGTGAGAAATACATTTCTATTGTTTACAAACTATCCAATCTGTGGTATTTTGTTATAGTAGCTCAAACAGTCTAAAACAGCCTTATAACACAACAACCACTCTTATAAATGAAAAACCCCATTTCCCCAAATAATGGGAACCCTTCTGTGATAAGAAAGTCCCTAATAATGTATTAATGTGACATTCTTTGGAAAATCAACAGTATATGGAAATCATCTAAGCTGTCCATGTTGGGAAAAAAGAGGCAAAATAGGGAGGAATAGCCAAATGTACAAAGGAAACCCAAAATACAAGAAGCCCACACAGATAATAGGTATTTTCTCAGAGGTGCAGTCCAAAAACAAATAAACAATGAGTGTTTAGCATAAATGCAAAAAGTAAAATCCTGCAAATAATATTGGCCTTGATAAAAACCGTGCTTCTTACTCTCATTAATCCATCTTGAGATTTATTTTAAACATTTTATTTTATACTGAAGTATAGCCAATTAACAAAGTTGTGATAGTTTCAGGTGCACAGCAAAGTGACTCAGCCATACATATGCATGTATCCATTCTCCCCCAAACTCCTCTCCCATCCAGGCTGGCACATAACATTGAACCGAGTTCCCTGTGCTGTACAGTTGGTCCTTGTTGGTTATCCATTTTAAATATAACAGTGTGTACATGTCGATCCCAAATTCCCTAACTGTCCCCTCCACCTGGTAACCATAAATTCGTTCTCTAAGTCTGTGAGTCTGTTTCTGTTTTTTAAATAAGTTCATTTGTATCATTTCTTTTTAGATTCCGCATATAAGGAATATCATACGCTGTTTCTCTTTCTCTGCCTGATTTACTTTACTCAGTATGACAATCTCTAGGTCCATCCATGTTGCTGAAAATGACATTATTTCACTCTTTTTAATGGCTAATATTCCATTGTATATATGTACCACATCTTCTTTATCCATTCCTCTGTCGATGGACATTTAGGTTGCTTCCATGTCTTGGCTATTGTAAACAGTGTTGCAATGAGCATTGGGGTGCATGAATCTTTTTGAATTATGTTTTTCTCTGGATATATGCCCAGAAGTGAAAATGCAGAGTCATATGGTAGCTCTATTTTTTAGTTTTTTAAGGAACCTCCATACCGTTCTCCATAGTGGATGTACCCATTTACATTCCCATCAACAGTGCAAGAGGGTTCCCTTTTCTCCACACCCTCTCCAGCATTTATTGTTTGTAGACTTTTTGATGGTGGCCATTTTGACTGGTGTGAGGTGATACCTCCTTGTAGTTTTGATTTGCATTTCTCTAATAATTAGCGATGTTGAACATCTTTTCATGTGCCTCTTGGCCATCTGTATGTCTTCTTTGGAGAAATGTCTAATTAGGTCTTCTGTACATTTTTTGATTGGGTGATTTTTTTTTTTTCATCCTGGAGTAGAAATGTATTTTTGTGTTTAGATGTTGCCTCAATAGCTGACTAATTCATTTATAAAAGTAAATATCTTTGACATAATTCTAGCTAAGTTTACCTTAGTCACAATTTAGAAAAATGTACAGCATTTTTATCCTGCCAGGAATCTCAGTTTTCAATTAGTGATTCTACAGATATTTCAGAGTAAAAATCATTCTTAATAATTTTGATTAATTAGCCATAAAATCATTTATTCAAAAGATATTTATTGAATACCTACTATGTGTCAGACTCTGTTATAGGTGCTGGGGATCTAGCAGTCAGTAAAAGAGGATGAAACAAAAACACTGCCCTCAGTGGAGCTTACAATCTATTCGCATGGTTCCTAAAAAGTAATGAGAAAATATCCAAGGAAATGGTTTCACTAAAATTGAATCAGGTTCATACCTTCAAGCTCTTTTACAGAAAAAACCTAATAAGTAATAGCCTGTTATTTTTCGATGTTAAGGGACAAATTATTGTAGCACTGCAGTAAAAGACACTTGGGAGTAGCTTGCCTATGCCATGCAATGACACTATCTGACGAGATAGTTATCACTGTAAAAGTCCCCCTTTCATCAACTGAGCTCTGATAAAGGAAGGCTCTAAAAAGTTCAGTCTTTGAGATCGCCCTATGTACTTATCAATAATGCATGGAGTTCTATTTGTTATTCATGCTTAACTTGAAATTGTTCTCATTAACCCTTGAGGGTAGATTATCAGATCCAGGAGTGTTTTGAATGTTGGGATAAATTAGTTCCCTTTCTTCAGTAGCTCATTCAACTGTGTATTTTGACATCCTTCTCTTTAATGTTATACTTAATATTAATTTGTCCACTTTCTTTTTCTTGCATATACATTTTTCAGTTCAATCGTACATGAGTGTATATGGCAAACCATAGTAATCACAGTGCATAGCATATTAATACTTTCAATTCAGTTTAAAACAACTAGAAAAGAAAGAGAAAAAAATCCCCAAATCCATTCAAAGCTCACATTCTCTACATCCTCCAAATGAGGAGACTTCAACCCCAAGCTTACTTTCATTTCCCAGAGAGTTATTTTAGGTACCATAAGACTTATTCTTTCTGTCTTTGACATTCCAGTACTGAAAGCATGAAAGATTTTGCTTTTCTTCTGGTTATTGTTCCCAATCACCACTCTAAACCACCCTCCTAAAAGAGTTATAAAATAAACAAACTTTTAAAAGCATACAGGTCCACATCTCGATATAGAGGAATAAGTTCAAGTCCTTCATCAAGCTTATTAGTTTTGGGATCTTGGGTTAGTCACTTAACTACCAGTTCTTTAACATCTTGGTGGGTCCAATTAATAAAAGCACAGAGAGAAGAAATATAGGTTATTGTAGATATTAATGCTTTCAATTGGCAAATTTTAAGAGAAATAACATTAAACAAAATGACTTATAGAGAAAATATGTGCTCTACTGTCATTCAGAAACAATAAACTGCACACTCACAAAACTACAGAAAGGTACTGCTAACATCCACAGACCACTCAGTTATAAATTCCTTTTACAATGACTTTTCTTTCTTTGATTTTGTACAAGTAAATAACAGAATATAGATTTTCCATCCATGAATGTTGCAAAGTAATGCTGGCTTTTCAAACACGCAGCTTTAATTATAGAGAGTAATCAGTAACTGAGTTAATGCAGATTTTTAATACTACATGTATAATTATTTAAGATAGCATGCACATTTACATTAAAAGTGCAAAACAAAACCAAAAAAAAAGAGTGTAATTAGGAAAATAAACAGATCTTCACTAGAGAGGTTTCTCCTTTCTTGCACAACTTTGAATCCTCAAAACCCTAAGGCTGTTTGGTCAATATTTATACTAGTGAGTAGAATAATCATTTATCATTTAGTTCATTGAGCTACCCTTGGGCATTTTCACTCATGAAAAGGGAGAACTGTAGGGTTTTTTTTTTCATCTTGTTGCTATGAATTTTGGATGCTACTTTATAGTGCTATTTCTTAAGTATTAAATTGTTTTAAAAACTCAGCTGGGCTTTCGCAAACAACTTGTCAGTTCTTCAAAAAATTAAGCATAGAATTACAGTATGACCAAGCAATTTGACTCCTAAGTATATATCCACAAGAACTGAAGATATAAGTTAACATAAAAACTTGTACTTGGATATTCATAGCAGCATTATTCATAATAATAAAAATACTGGATAAAACTGAACATCCATCAACTGATGAATGGATAAAAATATATGGAATATCCATGTAATGGAATATCAATAATGTTAAAAAGTAATGAACTACTGATACATGCTATAACATGAATGAACCTTGAAAACATTATACTAAGTGAGAGAATCCAGGCACAAAAATGTCTCATATTGTTTGCTGTTGTTTATATGAAATGTCCAGAATAGGCAAAGCTACAGAGAAAGAAAGTAGATTTGTGGTTGCCAGGGGCTGAGGGGAGGAGGGAATGGAAAGTGATTGCTATGAAAATGTTCTGGAATTTGATAGTGGTGATGGATGCACAACTTTGTGAATATACTATAAAACTACTTAAAATTGTACACTTTAAAGAAGTGAACTTTGTATTATGTAAGTTATATATCAATATAAAAATATGATGTCATTAAAAAGTGCAACGTAAAAAAACTTATTTGGTTCCCCTATTTACCGGTCGTGTGGATTTAGGCAAATTACTAAGCCTCTCTGAGCTTCGATTTTCGTCATCTGCATAAGAGGGGTAAATAATATCAAATATGCAAGGTTATTGTGAAGTGATAAAATATGAAAATCCTGAGATGCAGTAAATACTTATAAGTGGTGCTATTATTATTATCATTGTCATTATTACTATCATTTTCAAATCAAGGATTAGAAAGGGGCTCAGAAATCTTCAACTCCCTCAGTTGACTAATGAAATGTCTCATCTTCCTGCCCTGTGTTCTTTCTTCTTATGCTGCATATGTGTGTGTGTGTGTGTGTGTGTGTGTGTGTGTGTGTGTATATATATATATAAATTACTGCAAATCAATAAAAAACAGAGGTATATGTATACACACATGCATTATACACATACATATACTAATATACATATGTTAAATAATATCTAAATAATGCTTTGTATCATATTTATAGTTTTATTTTCTCAGTAAACTGGCTATCATTGCTATGGAGTATCTTCCAATGACACTGTATTCATATTTGAAAGGCTATACTCCTTAAAATACAAACAAACAAGTCTAAGTATGCAGATTATGGGATTTCTTTGGGTGTCGATCAAGATGTAGTCCACTTTGGGCTACACTGATTTACCCTTAACTTACTGAAATAAGAACCAGTAGGTATAATTTTGTCTACATTTAAACATAGAGACAAACCATCTAACCATTTAAGTCAGGGAAGTGGTTTTATTTTTCTAGTCACTAAATTTCTAAAGATGTTACTATCTTAGGGTTTATATGACAACATATTAAAATTATATAGCCATTTATACTTAGGGCAAGATCGTTCTACCTATGTTTAGGTTTCCCTAACCACTTGAAAAATTCTATAATTTCTAGAACACTTGCTTGAAACTAAGCACATTTCATATATGATAATATATTTTGTATATAGCAATTATTATTATTATTTAGAGTCATTACATTGATTGAGTATAGTGCCCATGAACTTAATTGCATACAACTTTGCTAAGAACTTTAAATGAGATAATGTACATAAGGTACTTAGCAAAGATGCAAATACCATATTGTTCTTTTATGATACCTTATATTTGTATTTGTATACAATGCTTTACAGTTTTAAAAAGAGATTTCATATATATGATCTTAATTAGTGGTACAAAATCAGCATGAGAATAATGAATAGTGCTGCATATATATTCATTTCAAGCATTTGATATTCAAACACATTACTTTTGTCAAAAATAGCTAATGATATATATTCAGTACTTTTCTCTCCTTTTCACAGATGGAAAGATTGAGATATACAGAACTTAGATGACTCAAATATGGATGATCAGAGTAGAGTGAATTGGATATGAAAGTTTTCTCTAGAATTTTCTTGCTGAAAGGTATAGTTAACTGAAAGCAACATGAAATTAATTATTGGCCCTTCAAAAGGAAAAGACAAAAGGACGTCGGACATTGAAAAAAGGACATGGTGCTGATATGTACAGAATACTCACAGGTAAAATACACTGTGACATTGTTCTTTATACTCAGCATTTCTCAGATTCACAGATAAGAAGTATATCAGTTTAATGATGGATAAAAGGCACTAATACCCAGAGATTCATCTCATTAGATTTCCAGCCCATATCCCTTTGAGAATCACTATGGTGTAGAGACAAGAATATTGTGTTCTGGAGAGGGGTGGATCTTGAGTAGTTGAGAACTCTAACCAAAGTATATGGTTTGTTGGGGGGGAGTGGCAAAGAAATCAATGATATAAATAGCTTGGACTAGACTAATAGGCTTAGTATGCTAAACTAATTAATTAGGTTTTATACTGAGGAGAGGGATGTGATATTCTATGGGATGTTTATAGGTGTTTCGATCAAAGAAAGAGGATTCTGTGGTCCAATATATTTGGAAAATGCTGGATTAAGTGATCCAACATTTCCCAGAGCCTTGATTATGCCTACATGTATTGTCAATTGCCATTCAACGTGTTCTAATACACAACTGGTGTTCTCAAACACAACACTAGTACACTCATTTGCACATGAGGGCAAAGACCAGCATTTTGCTCTGAGTGTCTGGCACATATTAAGTGCTCAATAAATATTTGTTACATGAATGAGTAAATGATTGAATAGTTGAATGATCAGTAAATATTACATAACAATTTGTTGAACTTAATTTTGAGAAAGAGGAACAGGCTTAAGAAACTGATTGGATATAAAGGGTGAGAGGGAGAGAGAAGTCAATAACAAGAAAGAGACTAATTCCCAGAATTTGAGGTATGAGAAGAGGGCAGCCCATCTATCAGTGTGCCTCATTGCATCTTGGTCTCCTGCTCCCCAAAATATCTGCTATAGCTCATCAACTTTACTCCCTCTATCCTCTCCTCAATCTTCTGTCTTCCATGTATATTTTCCAATTTTCCCTGTGAATTTTCCCAGCCTTGGAAGATAATTAACATGAGATTTTTCCTCTCAGTTGTCCCATAGTTATGGGCAAGCTCCATCAGTAGTGGTTTACTGGAGTTTCCTGATCTCTTCTGAATTGAAGAACATATTTCTGACCCAATGTTCCTCAATGACACAGGAAAGCTAGCGGAAACCCTCTGATATTTGTTCTTCTAGACAGTCCTACAGTTTTTGTACGTTTAGTTCCCTGTGTAAATCTCTTTCTGCTTGAAATACCTAGAACAATTTATTTTTTTCCTCACTTTTTTGGATGAAGAAACTGAGGCTCAGAGAATTTAATTAACTTGTCCAAAGTTATACAGACATAATAACAGCTACAGTAACAACAGTTTTAACCTGAATTTTAAAAGACATGCACCTGAAATCCAAATAGAAAAGTAATTGACCTTCCATCTTGGATTCCATGGACCACTATTATAATTACTCTCTTACCTACATCTTGAAGTACCTTGACCTTCTATGCCTCTAACATACTCATATAGCTAAATCCAACTGTATTCCTTCTCTGTACCAAGCTTGATGAGCTAAATACAAAAGAGGAAAATATCCAATCATGCTGATCGCTTTTACTTTAAATTTATGAGCACAAAGCTCAAGCAGCTTCTTAGTGCAGTCTGGCAATCATACTCGATTCGCTTGTCAATTAACTTTCTCAACTCTCTGAGGTGACTGTATATCACCTTCTTATTTCTCCTCAAACATCTAACACCTCTTCCCTCTTCTTATTCTTGGTTAAAGTCCTTGCTTCTTGTTCACTGCATAGTACTAACAGAAGTGATTTTCCTCATATTCCCTGTATTGACCATCTTATCTTCCCCTAGACCCATATATTCTGCCTTGTCCCTGTCATAAGTGAAGGTCTCTACTTGTTCACTGAATCTTACCCTCTCCTTCCCAAAAACTTCATGCCTACAATCATCCCCTTTCAACGAACAAACATAGTATAATATTTCCCATTAAAAAAAAAGCCCTCTGTTGGGAAAGACAATCATTTCAGCTTGTCAGCCTTTTCATGGTCACATAAGAGCAGCCTGGGGCCTAAAACATTTCCTTGCGAAGAGATAAAGAGCCCTCACAGCCTGTGCTGGGCACATCTTATTGTTTGGGAATTTCTTTCTCTGTTCAGGGCTTGATGTATACTTATTTGTTCTGCTTAAGTATGCATCATGTGGCGCTTGGCCAACCCCACTGCTATATCTGTTCCCAGTGCGGAGGGAACAGGGTCTTTCTATTGCAGCACAATGCAGGATGTACGTGGATATACCGCCCATGTTGGCTGTGGAATGGTTCTGCTGGCCATGAGGGACCAATGCATTGCAAGGGGCTGGATCTTGTGCACTCTCTCCTCTTGCTCTAAGTTAATACGTACCACTTGAGACTGGTGTGCATGTTGTCTGTTCTCAGTGACCTCGATTCATGCATTGATCTTTTTCTTGGTTGGCACTATGTTATAGTCTAAATAACATAACCTTTTAACCTTGGCTGCACTCCTGTTAAACTCTATCTTGTGGCACAGCCTAATCACCCAATGAACAGTGAAACACCCTCCCATGGTTCTAGGATGCAGAGTCAAAATCTTTATTGCAAGTAATCTCTCCATAAAATTAACTGCTCTACACACATGCCTCTACTTCACTTGAGAAGTTGCTGTTTCAAAGAGACCTTAAGATCAGTTACTAGAGGAAATGACAAAATGAGCAAGAATGCAGTGACATACTCAATATAATTACAAAGTTTGAACATATTCAATAGTCTAATGAACACTAAAATCTAAAAGTTCAAATACTGAAGGCTTATTATATGACAGATAACAAACATTTGACATAAAATATTTTCATTAATCCTCATATTAATCTTATAAGTAAGGCTTTTTGATTGATCCAATTTTATAGATGATGAAAACAACGCACATCAAATACTACTTACATGCCCAAGATCCCACAGCTATTAAGTGGTGGACCTGGGATTTGAACCAAAACAATGTGACTCCAGAGTTTTTGCTCTTTAACCATTACTCTATACTGTGAATGCATAAAAACTTTTCCTTACCACCACTCATTGTTCTTGCTGAGCTTGCAATTCAAGCAGATTGAGCTGAGCCAAATATAACTCACATCTGCTATCCAGTAAGTTCTTGATATCACAAGCTAAATTAGGAGCTTCTTCCACAATTAAGATCTAAGACAAACTTTATTAACTGACCAAGTAAGATGCCAATTAAGGACCACGCGATTGAAAGCCTAGAGAATACTCAGAAGTGCTGACAGCAGACGTGAGAGCAAGTAGGTACTTAAAAGTTAATAGCATTCTTTTTTGCTCTGTGTTCAAAATAAGAATTTAGTGACACAGGTTCAAGTGATAAGATTCTACGACTTTCTCACAAAATAGTCTTCAAAGTATTATTTAAATAATTCAGATGCAAAGATATTAGAGCTGAGTTCTTAGATTCAAAATGGCTAATTTTTATCAATTAGGATACCTTTCAATCAGGATGGCCTGTCATCATTGGGACCTCACTAAGTTTTTTATGAATCAACTTTCTGTTTTCTTAGATAACTTTAGGGAAACAAACACCATCACAGATCATCAAGGAAATGAACCTAATTTGAGGTAAATATTCTACATAAAAGCAAATGTAAATTACTTGAAAATTATACTGGTGGTAGAGGTAGAGATTGTTGTTTTCGTAAATCAGCTGTACTTTAGAACATTTGGGTATGTAGGAGCTTTAGATATGCATTTGGTATGTAAATTTAAAAATTAATTATTGATTCAAAAATGAAACACATTTTAATTCACATGAATATTGTGAAGTAGCTTATAACTCGAAATGGCTATCAAAGGTGGCTTGTTAACAGAAACTGTTAACTTTTGAAGTACATGAAGTTTATTTATAAAAGCCCTCTTTGGGTGGTATGAAGTCAAAAGCACATCTTTTCTTTCCTCTCTATGTAATTTGAAATATACAGAGCAGTTTTTATATTATCACAAAGTATTCTATTATTTCTCTGCAATCAAAAAGGTCTTTCCAACAAAGTACTTTTTTTTGTGATTACCCTTTTATAGAAAGATTATTTTGCACTGCAGTACAAAACCTAGTTATGTACAATACATTGCTCTCATCCTGTTTGAACAATAGTTTGGAGACTTCTAACGACTCAGGTGTTGTATGCAAATGTACCAGTATTTAGCAGCAGCGCTCCATAATGTCAGCATGACTCTGGCACTTCTATTTTAATGAATAAGAGTCTAGGTCTTCAATATACCTTACTTTATACAGAGTTTTCAGGAACACTGTTTGAGGATCAATTCTGTTTTTGTTCCTCTCGAGAGATTTCACACATAATGACGTCATGGTTTTATGCCTAGAACTAGATTCTTTTTCATTAAAATCATATTATCTAGATAATAGAGTATAATTACTAAATGAGTTCTAGACAAAATGGGTGTTTTTGAAAAGTTAGGAGAAATGATTTCACATCTACTTATTTATTTCATAGAGGAAAAAAATGGAGTGGTAGAAGTGTTTGCATTTGCACATTGTATTTGGTTCTATCCATAAAGAGGAATTTGAATATTCAACACAGGTCTTGAAATATATAATAAACACACCTTTCAAAGCTTTGCCATGATCAAATATTCTGAAACAGAACATAGAATTTGAGTTCCATAAGACGAACATCACACCATGGTGCACAGTAAGTACAACAAAAGTGTCCTTCTGAGATCCCTAGAGATATTTTATTTTAAACTCCAAACTCTTAGTCACAGAGTATATAATTTATGCCATAATCACACGTTTTTTGGATATATTAATGTAAATATATAAAGATATTTGGAAAAAAGAATACAGAAGAAGAAAATCACATTGTTGAATTAAAAAATATGTTCACATTTATAAGCTGCAAGTTTTATCTTCCATTGGCATAAAGGATTATCAATCCATTGCTTCAAAAGCAGCTCTAGGTATCAGAGTTATCAAAAAATTTTGATCAAAAATCGTCTGCAGGGACTTCCCTGGTGGCACAGTGGTTAAGAATCTGCCTACTATTGCAGGGGACACAGGTTCGAACCCTGGTCCGGGAAGATCTCACATACCACAGAACAAATAAGCTGTGCACCACAACTACTGAGCCTGCACTCTAGAGCCTGTGAGCTACAACTACTGAAGCCCGCACACCTAGAGCCCATGCTACACAACAAAGAGAAGCCACTGCAATGAGAAGCCCGTGCACCACAACGAAGAGTAACCAGCATTCGCTGCAACTAGAGAAAGCCCACATGCAACAATGAAGACCCAACAGAGCCAAAAATAAATAAATAAATTTATTAAACAAAAATCCTGTGCAACTATGTATCCTTTGATGAACATCAGCAAAATGTCAGTTATTCAAGGTGAATATGTACTAATGTAAAGCTTGGAGAATATAGTTAACAATACTGTATTGTATATTTGAAATTTGCTAAGAAGGTAGATCTTATATTAAGTCTTTTATTCATCCCACACACATACACATACACTAACACAAACGAAAACTGTAAACATGTAGAGTTTATGGATATATTAATTAGCTTGATTGTGGTGATCATTCACAATGTATACATAACAAAACACCAAGTTGTACATGTTAAATATATACATAGTTCATGTGTCAATTATACCTCAATAAAGCTGTTAAAAAATCTCATGAGAGAAAAGGAACATGCTGTCTGGACCCTCTATGATACCTAAGAGGTGAATGTACAACAGGATAGCAATAACTCTTTGGCGATTTATTACTTTTTCAATAGGGATATATTGCATCAACTAAGAGAACCAATGTCAAAAATTGTTAAGAGAATACGCAAAATGGGAGAAAATATTTGTAAACAAAGCAATTGACAAGGGATTAATCTCCAAAATATACAAACAGCTCATGCAGCTTAATATCAAAAGAACAACCCAATCAAACAATGGGGGAAAATCTAAATAGACATTTCTCCAAAGAAGACATACAG
The DNA here is from genome assembly GCF_003676395.1 of Aethalodelphis obliquidens. NCBI lineage: Eukaryota > Metazoa > Chordata > Mammalia > Artiodactyla > Delphinidae > Aethalodelphis > Aethalodelphis obliquidens. The sequence goes on from NW_020837998.1 coordinate 4,959,329, forward strand.
ATGGTCAAAAAGTACATGAAAAGATGCTCAACATCATTAATTATTGGAGAAATGCAAATCAAAACTACAATGAGGTATTACCTCACACTGGCCAGAATGCCATCATCAAAAAATCCACAAATAAATGCTGGAGATGGTGTGGAGAAACGGGAACCCTCTTACACTGTTGGTGGGAATGTAAGTTGGTACAGCCACCATGGAGAACAGTATGGAGGTTCCTTAAAAACTAAAAATAGAGCTACCATATGATCCATCAATCCCACTCCTAGGCGTATATCTGGAGAAAACTGTAATTCAAAAAGGTACATGAACCACAATGTTCACTGCAGCACTACTTACAGTAGCCAGGACATGGAAACAACTGAAATGTCCATCAACAGAGGAATGGAAAAAGAAGATTTGGTACATATATGCAATGGAATATTACTGATCCATAAAAAGAAACAAAATTGTGTCATTTGCAGAGATGTGGATGGATGTAGAGGTGGTCATACAGAGTGAAGTAAGTCAGAAAGAGAAAAACAAATATTGTATATTAACGCATACGTGTGGAATCTAGAAAAATGTTATAGATGATCTTATTTGCAAAGCAGAAATAGAGATACAGACAGAGAACAAACGTATGGATACCAAAGGGGAAAGGGGGCATAGGATGAATTGGGAAACTGGGATTGACATATATACACTACTATGTATAAAATGGAGAAAGACAAGTATTGTATAATAGCTCAAATGGTACAGATGCACTTATCTGTAAAGCATAAATAGAGTCACAGATGTAGAAAACAAACTTATGGTTACTAAGGGTGAAAAGGGGGAGGTGGGACAAATTGGGAGATTGAGATTGACATATATATACTATTATGTGTAAAATAGATAACTAATGAGAACCTACTATATAACACAGGGAACTCTACTCAGTGTTCTGTGGTGACCTAAATGGGAAGGAAATCCAAAAAAGAAGGGATATAAATATATGTATGGCTGATTCATTTTGCTGTACAGCAGAAACTGACACAGCAGTGTAAAGAACTATACTTCCAATAAAAAACAAAACAAGAAAACAACTAAAAATAGAGCTACATGTAATCCTGGAATCCCACTCCTGGGCATATATCTAGAGAAAACCATGGTTCAAAAGGATACATGCACCCCAATGTTCATTGCAGCACTATTTATAATAGCCAAGACATGGAAGCAACAAAAGTGTCCATCATCAGAGGACTAGATGAAGAAGATGTGGCATATATGTGTGTGTGTGTGTGTGTGTGTGTGTGTGTGTGTGTGTGTGTGTGTGCATGTGTGTGTGTGTGTGTATATATATATATATATATATATATATAATGGAATATTACTCAACCATAAAAAAGAATGAAATATTGCCACTTGTAGCGACATGGAATGACCTAGAGAATATCATACTGAGTGAAGTCATTCAGACAGAGAAAGACATATATTATATGAAATCACATATGTGAAATCTAAAAAATAATGCAAATGAATCTATCTACAAAACAGAAACAGACTCACATACATAGAAAACAAACTTATGATTACCAAAGGGTAGAGGTATGGGGGTGATAAATAAGGAGTATGGGATTAACAGATACAAACTACTACACACAAAATAGATAAGCAACAAGGATTTACTATATAACATAAGAACTATGGGTTGGCCCAAATTAACTTTTAGGCCAACCCAATGTATTCAATATCTTGTAATAACCTATAATGGGAAATAACCTGAAAAAAATATATTTAACTGAATCACTTTGCTGTACACCTGAAACTAACACAATATTGTAAATCAACTATACTTCAATTAAAAATATATTCTGGAGTTTTGTTTTATTCTTTATTTTCTAGGTTGAAGGCATTTGTTTGCAAATAAGGATTAAATATACCTTAGTATTGAGAACTATATTGAATACAATTCTAGTCATTATAATTAAAGCTGTTAAATTTAACTTTACCTGTTAATTAGAAAATGGTTAATATAGTTAAAACTTATATGAAACATGTTCAAATTATATTCTTTTGATGTTTAATTGTATTACTAGTATTAGTAATACTAGTATACTAATATGTATTACTAGTTTTCCTTGAATTTAATATTATCAAACAGGACCAGGATGTAATCTATGTTGGAAGCATCACTGCATGAACTTCCTCAATGTCTCTCTTCTTGATTTCAAATTTTATCTATATTTATACCAAACATACATTTTTCTTCCTGTTTCAGAGAAAACATTTGGTCTTTTTCTTTCTAAGGCCCTAGATTTCTTCTTCGTCTTCTTTTTAAAATTTTTACATTTACATTACATTCTTTTTCATCTCTCTCACCGCAGTCTTTTCCTTCATTTGTTTTCAATCTCCCACTTGACACCAAATCTCTTCCCTTCATTATAAAAACAAATTCAAGATGTTCCCACTCACAGAAAAAAAATGAAAATAAAACCAAAAAAGTCCCTAAATCCTGATAGCTCTCAAGCTGCAATGTCTTTTTCAATTCCTTCATTTCAAAATTCTTAAAATAATAATCTATACTTCCATAACCTCATTACCCACATCATTCTGTAAATCCTTCACATGCCCTTCTGAAGTGTACTATGTCACTCAAAGTTCACCAGCTAAAAAACCCAATAGCTTTTCTTAGTTTTTAAGGAACCTCCATACTGTTCTCCGTAGTGGGTGTATCAATTTACATTCCCACCAACAGTGCAAGAGGGTTCCCTTTCCTCCACACCTTCTCCAGCATTCATCATTTATAGATTTTTGAAGATGACCACTCTGACTGGTGTGAGGTGATAGCTCACTGTAGTTCTGATTTGCATTTCTCTAATGATTTTGAGCATTCTTTCATGTGTTTGTTGGCAATGTATATATCTTCTGTGGAGAAATGTCTATTCAGGTCTTCTGCTCATTGTGACCCAGGGATCCCAACACTGAGCATATACCCTGAAAAAACCATAATTCAAAAACAGTCATGTACCATAATGGTCGTTGAAGCTCTATTTACAATAGCCAGGATATGGAAGCAACCTAAGTGTCCATCAACACTGTCTATCCTGTTCCATTGATCTATATTTCTGTTTTTGTGCCCGTTTTTGTGCCAGTAAGTCAGCATAGAGGGAACTTACCTCAACATAATAAAGGTCATATATGACAAACCCACAGCCAACACTGTTCTCAGTGGTGAAAACATGAAACCATTTCCACTAAGATCAGGAACAAAACAAGGTTGCCCAATCTCACCACTATTATTCAACCTATTTTTGGAAGTTTTAGCCACAGCAATCAGAGAAGAAAAAGAAATAAAAGGAATCCAAATTAGAAAAGAAGAAGTAAAGCTGCCACTGTTTGCAGATGATATGATACTATACATAGAGAATCCTAAAGAAGCTACCAGAAAACTACTAGAACTAATCAACGAATTTGGTAAAGTAGCAGGATACAAAATTAATGCACAGAAATCTCTTTCATTCCTATACACTAATGATGAAAAATCTGAAAGAGAAATTAAGGAAAGACTCCCATTTACCATTGCAAAAAAAAGAATAAAATACCTAGGAATAAACCTACCTAAGGAGACAAAAGACCTGTATGCAGAAAACTATAAGACACCAAAGAAGGAAATTAAAAATGCTACAAACAGATGGAGAGATATACCATGTTCTTGGATTGGAAGAATCAATATTGTGAAAATGACTCTACTACCCAAAACAATCTACAAATTCAATGCAATCCCTATCAAACTACCACTGGCATTTTTCACAGAACTAGAACAAAAAAATTCACAATTTGCATGGAAACACAAAAAACCCCGAATAGCCAAAGCAATCTTGAGAAAGAAAAATGGAGCTGGAGGAATCAGGCTCCCTGACTTCAGACTATATTACAAAACAACAGTAATCAAGACAGTATGGTACTGGCACAAAAACAGAATGATAGATCAATGGAACAGGATAGAAAGCCCAGAGATAAACCCACGCACATATGGTAACCTTATCTTTCATAAAGGAGGCAAGAATATACAATGGAGAAAAGAAAGCATCATCAATAAATGGTGCTGGGAAACTGGACAGCTACATGTAAAAGACTGAAATTAAAACACTCCCAACACCATATACAAAGAAAATCTCAAAATGCATTAAAGACCTAAATGTAAGTCCAGACACTATAAAACTCTTAGAGGAACGCGTAGGCAGAACACTCTATGATATAAATCACAGCAAGATCCTTTTTGACCCACCTGCTAGAGGAATGGAAATAAAAGCAAAAATAAGCAAATGAGACCTAATGAAACTTAAAAGCTTTTTCACAGTAAAGGAACCCTTAAACAAGACAAAAAGACAACCATCAGAATGGGAGAAAATATTTGCAAATGAAGCAACTGACAAAGGATTAATCTCCAAAATTTACAAGCAGCTCATGCAACTCAATATCAAAAACACAAACTACCCAATCCAAAAATGGGCAAATGACCTAAATAGACATTTCTCCAAAAAAGATATACAGACTGCTAACTAGCACATGAAAGGATGTTCAGCATCACTAATCATTAGAGAAATGTAAATAAAAACTACAATGAGTTATCACCTCACACCGGTCAGAATGGCCATCATCAAAAACTTCTACAAATGATAAATGCTGGAGATGGTGTGGAGAAAAGGGTACCCTCTTGCACTGTTGGTGAGAATGTAAATTGATAGAGCCTCTATGGAGAACAGTATGGAGGTTCCTTAAAAAAACTAAAAATAGAATTACCATATGACACAGCAATCCCATTACTTGGCATATACCCTGAGAAAACCATAATTCTAAAAGAGTCATGTACCACAATGTTCATTGCAGCTCTATTTACAATAGCCAGGACATGGAAGCAACCTCAGTGTCCATCAAGAGATGAATGGATAAAGAAGATGTGGCACATATATACAATGGAATATTACTCAGCCATAAAAAGAAAAGAAATTGAGTTATTTGTTGTGAGGTGGATAGACCTAGAGACTGTCATACAGAGTGAAGTAAATCAGAAAGAGAAAAACCAATACAGTAAGCTAACACATATATATGGAACCCAAAAAACAAACAAAAAAATGGTTCCAAAGAACCTAGGGGCAGGACAGGAATAAAGACTCAGATGTACTGATGTAGCGAATGGACTTGAGGACATGGGGAGGGGGAAGGGTAAGCTGGGACAAAGTGAGAGAGTGGCATGTACATATATTCACTACCAAATGTAAAATAGATAGCTAATGGGAAACAGTCACATAGCACAGGGAGATCAGCTCGGTGCTTTGTGTCTACCTAGAGGGATGGGTTATTGAGGGTGGGAGGGAGACCCAAGAGGGAGGGGATATGGGCATATATATATACGTATAGCTGATTCACTTTGTTATACAGCAGAAACTAACACAGCATTGTAAAGAAATTATACTCCAATAAAGGTGTTTAAAAAAAAAACAGAGTACCTTATTTGTAATACTTCATGATGTTGAGACAAGAGGAATAGACATATAAAATTTCATTTATAAAGATCTAAACCTAGAATCTTCCATTCTTATTCCTTGTGGTAAACAGAAAAATATTTACTTTATCTTTAAATGGAAAAAAAAGGACAGGACTGATAATATTAAGAATGAATGTTTCTTTGACTGGAGGCAGTATAAAAGGGAAGAATATTTACACATGGGAATTAAAGGACATTTGTTTCTGTTACACTTCTGTAGGATGATAAGCCAATATGTAATAAGTTTAATCATATATTTTGACATATTTGAGTGAGATATTTATATATGGGATATCAAAATAAAAATAATTTATACATACTCAATTTCTACAACTTACCCACAATTTATGCTGTATTAAATATTCTAAAGACAATTTTTGCCTTATTATTTAGTTCTTACTGAGGCTTAAAATTCTTTTTTCATTCAATACACAGTTTTGAAGAACAACTATATCCTAGGGACTCTGCTAGGCATTCAGGGTATACATAAAAATAAGACACCCTTTCCCAATTTAGAAATTTCACAATATAGTAGGAGAGATGTACATAAACAATTTATCATAATCCTATTAGATAACTATTATATTAGAAATATTTTTCAAGTGCTATAGGAATTGACTGACAATTCACCCATGTATTACAAAATTCAAAGACACTGAAGAGAAGCACTTCACATGAATGCACTTCAAATACATATCATAGCTCTGGTCATGACAATTACTCAATTTAATGTTACTCTCACACCTTAATCTTCCCTTCAAGGAAGGGAAGGAACACATGTGCAAATCAAAACAAAATGTAGTGCTCATTTAAAATATCAAATTGACTCTATTTCTGCCTTGCAAACTTGTTCACCTGTACCATGTAGAGAACAAGCGTATGGACACCATTGGGGAAAGCTGGGGTGTGGTGGTGTTGGTGGGATGAACTGGGAGATTGGGATTGACATATATACACTAACATGTATAAAATAGATAACTAATAAGAACCTGCTGTATAAAAAAATAAAATATCAAATTGAAATACATTTTGGCTATTTTCCACCAGTAGACTTATTTGATGCTCATGTTCTTTCAAGAAACAGCAGCCAAAATATAGTCAAACATATGAGAGATTTATTAGGGTAAATTCCTGGAGGGAGGGAAAGAACCTGGAGAGGTTGGGAATGCTGTCAGGCCATGATATAGGTTTGACTCTCCTGAAGAAGAGCGGGAAGGATAGAAGATTGTATAAAAATTTTGTAGACTGAGGTGCACATTCTAAGAATGTTCATCATTGCCAATTCAGAGTACTCAAGCCAAAGTCAATCTGCAGAGCAGTTGCCCCTATGAGGAGTCTCAGTTCTCTGAGGTACCCGTCTACCTTAGTAAACCTGTTCATCGACTGACAGCAGTTCATGGGTAATGTGGCTTCAGAGCACAGTACTTGGGGCTTTGAGTCAATCATATCCTGCAGTTGGAAATCTGTGAGGTGTATTTTCTTATTTGTCACAATCCCTTTCATGCAACTAATTAAAATGTATACAGAAGCAAAGTAATAGTTACTTAAGGAAGAAACACCCTTACTTTCCCATTTTATACTATTAATACCCTTCTTTGATATAGAGGTTGTTTAGTGATATGTTGCATTTTTTGTCTGTTGTTTGTGTTATCAGAAACATCAGTGTCTTTCACTTTTGTATATTTTGTCCTGAATGCAAATAAGGATTACTAAACCATCTCTAACATTTTGTAGTTCCATTAATTCTTTTTTACTTTTAGGTGGCAAATTTTGAACATACACAAAAGTTATAGAGTAGATAAAATCAGAAATTAATTATTTAGAAAACAAAACTAAAACATAACATTATAAAACATTTATTTTAAACAATGAAAAAATTTTGTAGTAAAGACTAAGCAATTGTTTTTAGAATTGACATCAAAACAATGTTCCATAACAGGAAAAAAATTATAAATAAGACTTCATAAAAATGAAAATTTTTTGACCTGATAAATGTAAGTGACAAACTATGAGAAAATAATAGCAAACCACAAATTTGATAAAGGACTGCTTTCTATAATTTGTAAAGAACTCCTACAGTTCAACTAAAAAGATGTCCAATTACAAAATGAGCAAAAGACAAGAGGAGACATTTAGCCAGAGAAGATACAGAGATGGCAAATAAACATATGTAAAGATATTTAATGTTATTAGCCATCAATGAAAGGCAAATTAAGGTCACAATGGGATATCAATACACATCTATGAGAATGGTAAAAATAAAATATAGTGTCAGTAACAAATTCTGGAAATGATATAGATAAATGGGATCACCTTACATGACTAATGGGAAGATCAAATGTCTCAGACGGCAGATAGAAACTGGCATACTCTACTCTAAATGCTTGGGCATCACAGAGAACAAAAGTATTGAGGGGCATATTGCTGTTTCAGAGAACCTATGGCACAGCAGAGAAAACCAGAAAGAGCAAGAGATTATGAGCTTCTGAAAAAAGGAACCATCAAATCTCTCTAACTAGGAGCTTACATGCACAAGTCCCAGAGAAGATAAATCTATAGAAAAGGTTTGAGAGGCCCCCAGAATCAAGAGCCAAGCTGATTGATGAAGGTCTTTCCCTATAGAAAGCCAATACATAAAGACTGGGAAAGTTTTTGTTGTTTTGTTTTGGCTTGTTTTTTTAATGTGTGGATACCAACACAAAGTGACAAGGAAAATGAAGAAACAGGGGAAAATGGTCCAATCAAAGGAACAAAATAAATGTCCAGAAACCAACCCCCTCCCCCCAAAAAACCCAGAAGTATATGAATTACCAGGCAAATAATTCAAAATAGCCATCAAAAAGATGCTCAATGAGCTCTGGAAAATGATGCATGTACAAAATGAGAATTTCAACAAAGAGATAGAAAATATTAAAAAGAAGCAAATAGCTAAATAGAAATGAGCTAGCAAGCCATGAAAAGACATGGAAGAACCTTAAAGGTATATTACTAAGAGAAAGAAACCAATCTGAAATGGCTACATACTATATTATTCCAACTATATAATATTCTAGGAAAGGTAAATCTATGGAGACAGTAAAAATATCAGTGTTTACTAAGGAGTGTGTGTGTGGGAGAAGTGATGAATAAGCAGGGCACAGAGAATTTTTAGGGCTGTGAAAATACTATAAATGATATTATAATGACACATATATGTCAGTATACATTCGTCCAAACTACAGAATGTACAAAACCAAGAGTGAACCATAATGTAAACTATGGACTTTGGGTGATTATGATACGTCAATGTAGGTTAATCAACTTTAACAAATGTACTATTCTGCTGGGTGTGGATTATTTACAGGGGTTGTTATGCATGTGTGGGGACTGGGGGGTGCTTATGCATGTGTGGGGGAAGAGGGCACAAGGGAAATATTTGTACCTTCCTCTAAATTTTTCTGTGAATCCTAAATTGCTCTAAAAAATTCCAAAGCCTTAATTAAAAAAAAAAAAGAACTAAATAGAAATTTTGGAGTGGAAGAACACAACATGTGAACTGAAAAATTCACTAGAGGGGTTCAACAGCAAATTTCATCAAGCAAAAGAAAGAATCAGCAAACTCAAAGACAGATCATTTGAAATAATACACTCAGAAAAGCAAAAAGAAAAAAGATGGAAAAAGAGTTTAAAAAATCTAAGGGACTTAGGGAATGTCATTTAATGATGCATTATGGGATTCCCACCAGGAGAGAGAAACAGGAAAGGGATGGAAATATTATCTAAAGAAATAATGTCTGAAAACCTCCCTAATGTGAGGAAGGAGCTGAGCAACTAGATTCAATAAACTTAATGAGCCCCCAAAGTATGAAATCCACATGGAGAAAATTACAATCAAATTGTGAAGAGTCAAATATAAAAAGAATTTTGAAAGCAGCCAGAGAAAAGTGACTTGTCACACAGAAATAATCCTCCCATAAGACCATCAGTGGATTTTTCCACTAGAAACCTTGAAGTCTGGAATGAAGTGCTACATTCAAGCTGCTGAAAAAAAAGATACCCACAAAGAATAACATACCCAGTAATTGTTCTTTGAAAATGAAGGAGAGATAAAGACTTTCCCAAACAAAAGCTAAGGTCATCATCGTTGGATATGCCTTACAACAAATGTTAAGGGAATTCTTCAAGTTGAAAGAAAATGACACTAAAGCTCAACTTGGAAGAATATAAAAGTGTAAAGCTCACTGGTAAAGGCAAATATACAGACAACTACAGAATACTCTAATAATATAATAATGGTGTGTAAATCACTTTTAATTCAGGTATAGAAGTTAAAAGACAAAAGTATAAAAAATCAATGGCTATAACAATATGTTAATGGATACACAATATAAAAAGTTGTAATTCAAGACATCAATGACAAAGTGAGGGAAGGGAGAAGGAAAAGTGTATAGTATTTGTATTATCAGCTTAAAAGTGATTGTTGTAAATAAAAGATATTTTATGTAAGCACATGGTAACCACAAAAAAGTACCCATAAAAGATAAACAAAGGAATCAAAGCAGATCATTTTAAAAAAATCAACAAAATGCAAACAAAGAGAGCAAGAGAGGAAAGAAGACCAAAAGACAAAAAGCTACAAGACAGAAAGAAAACACTAATAAAATTTCAATAGTACATCCTTCCCTACAGATAATTTACTTTAGGTGTAAATGAATTACATTCCCCAATCAAAAGACATAGAGTGGCTTAATGGATTATAAAACAATGACAACAGCAAAAACAACAAGGTCCTACTATATTTTGTCTACAGGGAACTCACGTTAGATTTAAGGATTCATGCAGGCTGAAAGTGAAAGGATAGAAAATGATATTCCTTGGAAATGGTAAGCAAAAGAAAACATGGGTGACCCTACTTACACTAGACAAAATAGTTTTTAAATCAGTAACTCTCACAAGAGACCAAGAATGACATTATACAATGATAAAAGTGTCAACTCATCAGGAAGATATAACAATTCTAAATATATATATATATATATGTAAGCAAATTCAAAGTACCTAATTATGTGAAGCAAGCATTGACAGAACTAAAGGGAGAATTAAACAGAAACAATGATACTTGGGTATTTCAATACCTCACTTTTAATAATGGATAAAACATTGAGACAGAAGATCAACAAGGAAACAGAGAACTTGAGCAACACTATAGACAAAATGGATCCAACAGACATATACAGAATATTCCACACAACTACAGCAAAATACACATTCTTTTTATACATATATAGAAATTCTCCAGGATGGATCACATGTTAGATTACAAAACAGGTCTTAAAAAATTTACAAAGACTGAAATTGTACCAACTATTTTTCAGACCAGAAAGGAATGAAATTAATAATTAATAGCAGAAGGAAAACTGCAAAATTCACAAATATGTAGAAATTAAACAAAACACTCCTGAATAACCAGTGAATCAAATAAGAAATCAAAGGGGGAATTAGAATATATCTTGAGGGAAACTAAAATGAAAGCATAACATATCAAAACTTACAGGAAGCACAAAAGAAGTACTAAGAGGGAAATTTATCATGATAAATGTCTATATTAAAAAGAAAGAATTATTTCAGATAAAGAATCTAAATAATAACTCAAGGGACTAGAAAAAATAAAAATGAACTGAGACCAAATATATCAGAAGGAAGGAAATAGTTAAGACTAGAGTAGAAATAAACAAAATAGAGAATAGAAAACAATAGAAAAAAATCAATGTAACTGAGTTGGATTTCTGACAATATCAGTAAAATTGACAAAAAATTAGATAGGCTAAGAAAACAGGGGAGAAGAACCAAATTTAAGAAATCAGAAATGAAAGAGGAGCCATTCCAAATGATGTCAGAAATAAAAATAATCATAAGAGATTATTGTGAACAACTAAACATCAAAAAATTGGATAATCTAAGAAGAATGAATAAATTCCTCAAAACATGCAGGCTATCAAGACTGAATAATGAAGAAAGAGAAAATCTGAACAGAACCATAACTAGTAAAGAGATTGAACCAGTAATCAAAAGCCTTTTAATGATGAAAAGCCCAGGACCAGATGATTTCGCTGGTGAATTCTATCAAATGTTTAAAGGATAATAAATAGCAATAATTTCAAAACTCTTCCAAAAATTGAAGAGAAGGTAATACATCCAAACTCATTTTGTGAGGCCAGCATTACCCTGATAACAAAATCAAAGACACTACAAGAAAAGAAACCTATACATCAATATTCCTGATGAATATAGATGCAAACATTCTCAACAAAATACAAGCAAACCAAATTCAACAGCATATTAAAAAGATCAATCATCAAGAATAACTGGGATAAGTTCTTGGAATGCAAGGATGTTTCAACACATGAAAATAAGTTGGTGAGATTTACATTAACAGAACAAAGTTTTAAAATCATGTGATTATGTCAACAGATACCAAAGAAAGTTGACAAAATTTAATAACCTTTCATGATAGAAAGACTCAACAAAATCACAGCAAGATCCTTTTTGACCCACCTCCTAGAGAAATGGAAATAAAATAAAAAATAAACAAATGGGACCTAATGAAACTTCAAAGCTTTTGCACATCAAACGAAATCATAAACAAGACCAAAAGACAACACTCAGAATGGGAGAAAATATTTGCAAATGAAGCAACTGATAAAGGATTAATCTCCAAAATTTATAAGCAGCTCATGCAGCTCAATAACAAAAACCAAACAACACAATCCAAAAATGGGCAGAATACCTAAGTAGACATTTCTCCAAAGAAGATATACAGATTGCCAACAAACACATGAAAGGATGCTCAACATCACTAATCATTAGAGAAATGCAAATCAAAACTACAATGAGGTATCACCTCACACCAGTCAGAATGGCCATCATCAAAAAATCTACAAACAATAAACGTTGGAGAGGGTGTGGAGAAAAGGGAACCCTCTTGCACTGTTGGTGGGAATGTAAATTGATATAGCCACTATGGAACACAGTATGGAGGTTCCTTAAAAAACTAGAAAAAGAACTACCATACAACCCAGCAATCTCACTACTGGGCATATACCCTGAGAAAACCATAATTCAAAAAGAGTCATGTACCACAATGTTCACTGCAGCTCTATTTACAATAGCCAGGACATGGAAGCAACCTAAGTGTCCATCGACAGATGAATGGATAAAGAAGATGTGGCACATATATACAATGGAATATTACTCAGCCATAAAACAAAATGAAATTGAGTTATTTGTAGTGAGGTGGATGGACCTAGAGTCTGTCATACAGAGTGAGGTAAGTCAGAAAGAGAAAAACAAATGCCGTATGCTAATACATATATATGGAATCTAAAAAGAAAAAATTGTCATAAAGAACCTAGGGGCAAGATGGGAATAAAGACACAGACCTACTAGAGAACAGACTTGAGGACACGGAGAGGGGGAAGGGTAAGCGGCAACAAAGTGAGAGAGTGGTAGTGTATATATGGACATATATACACTACCAAATGTAAAATGGATAGCTAGTGGGAAGCAGCTGCCTAGCACAGGGAGATCAGCTTGGTGATTTGTGACCAGCTGGAAGGGTGGGATAGAGAGGGTGGGAGGGAGGGAGATGTAAGAGGGAAGAGATATGGGGATATGTGTATATGTATAACTAATTCACTTTGTTACCAAGTAGAAACTAACACACCATTGCAAAGCAATTATACTCCAATAAAAATGTTAAAAAAAATCATGTAGCTTCTGAAAAAAAAAACTACAAACAATAAATGCTGGAGAGGGTGTGGAGGAAAGAGTAACCTCTTGCACTGTTGGTGGAAGTGTAACTTGATATAGCCACTATGGACAACAGTATGGAGGCTCCTTAAAAAACTAAAAATAGAACTACCACAGAACCCAGCAATCCCACTACTGGGCATATACCCTGAGAAAACCAGAATTCAAAAAGAGTCATGTACCCCAATATTCATTGCAGCTCTATTTACAATAGCCAGGACATGGAAGCAACCTAAGTGCCCATCGACAGATGAATGGATAAAAAAGATGTGGCACATATATACAATGGAATATTACTCAGCCATAAAAAGAAACAAAATTGAGTTATTTGTAGTGAGGTGGATGGAACTAGAGTCTGTCATACAGAGTGAAGTAAGTCAGAAAGAGAAAAACAAATACCATATGCTAACACATATATATGGAATCTAAAAAAAAAAAAGCTTCTAAAGAACCTAGGGGTAAGACAGGAATAAAGACACAGACCTACTAGAGAATGGACTTGAGGATATGCGGATGAGGAAGTGTAAGCTTTGACAAAGTGAGAGAGAGGCATGGACATATATACACTACCAAACGTAAGGTAGATAGCTAGTGGGAAGCAGCCACATAGCACAGGGAGATCAGCTCTGTGCTTTGTGACCATCTAGAGGGGTGGAATAGGAAAGTGGGAGGAAGACACATGAGGGAGGGGATATGGGGATATATCTATACGTATAGCTGATTCACTTTGTTATACAGAATAAATTAACACAACATTGTAAAGCAGTTATACTCCAATAAAGTTGTTAAAAAAAAAAAAAGACTCAGCCAGTTAGGAACTGTAGGAAATTGCCTCAGCATCATAAAAGCCATATAGGAAAAAAAACATAGATAACCTTATACTCAACATGGAAAAAGTGAAAGTTTTTCCTCTAAGAACAGGAAATAGGCACGGATGCCCACTCTCCCCATTTATTTTCAACATAGTATTGGAAGCCCTAACCACAGCAATTAGGCAAGGAAAAGGAATGAAATGTAACCAAATCTGAAAGAAAGAAGAAAATTACCTCTGCTCACAGCTGATATGACCTATATGTAGCAAAAACTAAATACTCCACCAAAAAAATATTAGTACCAATAAACAAATTCAGGAAAGTTGCTAGATACAAAATCAACTTTAAAAAATCATTTGCATTTCTATACACTAATAACAAACAATCTAAGAGGAAATTAAGAGAACAAGCCAGTTTACAACAGCATCAAAAAGAATAAAATACTTTGGAATAAACTTAACCAAGGCAGACGAGGGGAAGATGACGGAAGAGTAAGACGCGGAGATCACCTTCCTCCCCACAGATACACCAGAAATATATCTACACGTGGAACAACTTCTAGAGAACACCTACTGAACGCTGGCAGAAGACCTCAGACCTCCCAAAAGGCAAGAAATTCCCCACGTACCTAGAGAGGGCAAAAGAAAAAAGAATAAACAGAGACAAAAGGATAGGGACGGGACCTGCACCAGTGGGAGGGAGCTGAGAAGGAGGAAAGGTTTCCACACACTAGGAAGACCCTTTGCAGGTGGAGACAGCGGGTGGCAGAGGGGGAAAGCTTCAGAGCCGTGGAGGAGAGCACAGCAACAGGGGTGCGGGGGGCAAAGCGGGGAGATTCCCGCACAGCGGATCGGTGCTGACCAGCACTCACCAGTCCGAGAGGCTTATCTACTCACCCGCCGGGGCAGGCAGGGATGGGAGCCGAGGCTCGGGCTTTGCTCGGAGCACAGGGAGAGGACTGGGGTTGGTGGCGTGGGGTTAGTGCATCACGGCTAGCCGGGAGGGAGTCCGGGGAAAAGTCTGGACTTGCCAAAGAGGCAAGAGACTTTTTCTTCCCTCTTTGTTTCCTGGTGCGTGAGGAGAGGGGATTAAGAGTGCTGCTTAAAGCAGCTCCAGAGACAGGCGCGAGCCGTGGCTAAAAGCACGGACCCCAGAGATGGGCATGAGATGCTAAGGCTGCTGCTGCTGCCACCAAGAAGCCTGTGTGCGAGCACAGGTCACTATCCACACCCCCTTTCCAGGGAGCCTGTGCAGCTTGCCACTGCCAGGGTTCCGGGATCCAGGGACAACTTGCCTGGGAGAACGCACGGTGTGCCTCAGACTGGTGCAACGTCATGCCTGCCTCTGTCGCTGCAGACTCGCCCCGCACTCTGTGCCCCTCTCTCCCCACCAGCCTGAGTGAGCCAGAGTTCCTGAAGCAGCTGAACCTTTAACCCCGTCCTCTCTGAGCGAAGAACAGACCCCCTCCAGCGACCTACACACAGAGTCGGGGCCAAATCCAGAGCTGAGCCCTGGGAGCTGTGAGAACAAAGAAGAGAAAGGGAAATCTCTCCCAGCAGCCTCAGAAGCAGCGGATTAAAGCTCCACAATCAACATTATGTACCCTGCAACTGTGGAATACATGAATAGACAACGAATCATCCCAAATTGAGGAGGTGGACTTTGAGAGCAAGATTTAGGATTTTTTCCCTTTTCCTCTTTTTGTGAGTGTGTATGCTTCTTTGTGAGATTTTGTCTGTATAGCTTTGCTTCCACCATTTGTCCTAATGTTCTATCCATCTTTTTCTTTTTTTAAATTTCTTTTCCTAATATTTTTTTATTTTAATAAATTTATTATATTTTATCTTACTTTATTTTATTTTACTTTATCTTCTATCTTTCTTTCTTTTTTCCTTCCTTCCCTCCTTCCTTCCTTCCTCCCTCCCTCCCTCTGTTCTTTCTTTCTTTCCTTCTTTCTTTCTTTCTTTCTTCCTTTATTTCATTCTTTTGTTCTTTCTTTCTTCTTCTACTAATTCTTTCTTTCTAATTTTTCTACCTTTTATTCTGAGACGTGTGGACGAAAGGCTCTTGGTGCTGCAGCCAGGAGTCAGTGCTGCGCCTATGAGGTGGGAGAGCCAACTTCAGGACACTGGTCCAGAAGAAACCTCCCAACTCCACATAATCTCAAATGGCGAAAATCTCCCAGAGATATCCATCTCAACACCAGCACTCAGCTTCACTCAAAGACCAGCAAGCTACAGTGCTGGACACCCTATGCCAAACAAGTAGCAAAACAGGAACACAACCCCACCCATTAGCAGACAGGCTGCTTAAAATCATAATAAGTCCACAGACACCCCAAAACACAGCACCAGACATGGACCTGCCCACCAGAAAGACAAGATCCAGCCTCATCCACCAGAACACAGGCACTAGTCCCCTCCACCAGGAAGCCTACACAACCCACTGAACCAACCTTAGCCACTGAGGACAAACACCAAAAACAACGGGAACTACGAACCAGCAGCCTGCAAAAAGGAGACCCCAAACACAGTACAATAAGCAAAATGAGAAGACAGAAATACACACAGCAGAAGAAGGATCAAGATAAAAACCCACCAGACCTAACAAATGAAGAGAAAATAGGCAAAAGAAAAAGAATTCAGAATAATGATAGTAAAGATGATCCAAAATCTTGGAAATAGAATAGACAAAATGCAAGAAACATTTAACAAAAACCTAGAAGAAATAAAGATGAAACAAACAACAATGAACAACACAATAAATGAAATTGAAAATCTTCTAGATGGGATCAATAGCATAATAGCTGAGGCAGAACAATAGATAAGTGACCTGAAAGATAAAATAGTGGAAATAACTATTGCAGAGAAGAATAAAGAAAAAATAATGAAAAGAATTGAGGACAGTCTCAGAGACCTCTAGGACAACATTAAACACACTAACATTCGAATTATAGGGGTTCCAGAAGAAGAAGATAAAAAGAAAAGGACTGAGAAAATGTTTGAAGAGATTATAGTTGAAAACTTCCCTAATATGGGAAAGGAAATAGTTAATCAAGTCCAGGAAGCACAGAGAGTCCCATACAGGATAAATCCAAGGAGAAATATGCCAAGCCACATATTAATCAAACTGTCAAAAATTAAATACAAAGAAAGCATATTAAAAGCAGCAAGGGAAAGACAATATATAACACACAAGGGAATCCCCATAAGGTTAACAGCTGATCTTTCAGCAGTAACCCTGCAAGCCATAAGGGAGTGGCAGGACATACTTAAAGTGATGAAGGAGAAAAGCCTGCAACCAAGATTACTCTACCCAGCAAGGATCTCATTCAGATTTGGTGGAGAAATTAAAACATTTACAGACAAGCAAAAGCTGAGAGAGTTCGGCACCACCAAAGCAGCTTTACAACAAATGCTAAAGGAACTTCTCTAGGCAAGAAACAGAAGAGAAGGAAAAGACCTACAATAACAAACCCAAAACAATTAAGAAAATGGGAGTAGGAACATACACATCGATAATTACCTTAAATATAAATGGACTAAATGCTCCCACCAAAGGACACAGATTGGCTGAATGGATACAAAAAGAAGACCCATATATATGCTGTCTACAAGCGACCCACTTCAGACCCAGAGAAACATAGACTGAAAGTAAGGGGATGGAAAAAGATATTCCATGAAAATGGAAACCAAAAGAAAGCTGGAGTAGAAATTCCCATATCAGACAAAATAGCCTTTAAAATATAGGCTATTAGAAGAAATAAAGAAGGACACTACATAATGCTCAAGTGATCAATACAAGAAGAAGATATAACAATTGTAAATATTTATGCACCCAACATAGGAGCACCTCAATACATAAGGCAAATACTAACAGCCATAAAAGGGGAAACCGACAGTAACACATTAATAGTAGGGGACTTTAACACTCCACTTTCACCAATGGACAGATCATCCAAAATGAAAATAAATAAGGAAACACAAGCTTTAAATGATACATGAAACAAGATGGACTTAATTGATATTTATAGCTCATTCCACACAAAAACAACAGAATACACATTTTTCTTAAGTGTTCATGGAACATTCTCCAGGATAGATCATATCTTGGGTCACAAATCAAGCCTTGGTAAATTTAAGAACTTTGAAATTGTATCAAGTATCTTTCATGACCACAACGCTATGAAACTAGATATCAGTTACAGGAAAAGTTCTGTAAATAATACAAACACATGGAGGCTAAACAATAAACTACTTAATAACGAAGTGACCACTGAAGAAACCAAAGAGGAAATAAAAAAATACCAAGAAACAAATGACAAGGGAGACACGACGACCCAAACTTATGGGATGCAGCAAAAGCAGTTCTAAGTTTATAGCAATACAATCCTACCTTAAGAAACAGGAAACATCTCGAATAAACAATCTAACTTCGCACCTGAAGCAACTAGAGAGAGAAGAACAAAAAAAACCCCAAAGTTAGCAGAAGGAAAGAAAACATAAAGATAAGATCAGAAATAAATGAAATAGAAATGAAGGAAACAATAGCAAATATCAATAAAACTAAAAGTTGGTTCTTTGAGAAGATAAAAAAAATTGATAAACCATTAGCCAGACTCATCAAGAAAAAAAGGGAGAAGACTCAAATCAATAGAATTAGAAATCAAAAAAGAGAAGTAACAACTGACACTGCAGAAATACGAAAGATCATGAGATATTACTGCAAGCAACACTATGCCAATAAAATGGACAATCTGGCAGAAATGGACAAATTCTTAGAAAGGCACAACCTGACAAGACTGAATCAGGAAGAAATAGAATATATGAACAGACCAGTCACAAGCACTGAAATTGAAACTGTGATTAAAAATCTTCCAACAAAAAAAGCCCAGGACCAGATGGCTTCACAGGCGAATTCTATCAAACATTTAGAGAAGAGCTAACACCTATCCTTCTCAAACTCTTCCAAAATATAGCAGAGGGAGGAACACTCCCAAACTCATTCTACGAGGCCACAATCACCCTGACACCAAAACCAGACAAGGATGTCACAAAGAAAGAAAACTACAGGCCAATATCACTGATGAACATAGATGCAAAAATCCTCAAAACAATATTAGCACACAGAATCCAACAGCACATTAAAAGGATCATACCCCTTGATCAAGTGGGGTTTATTCCAGGAATGCAAGGATTCTTCAATATATACAAATCAATCAATGTGATATTAACAAATTGATGGAGAAAAACCATATGATCATCTCAATAGATGCAGGGAAAGCTTTCAACAAAATTCAACACCCATTTATGATAAAAACCCAGCAGAAAGTAGGCATAGAGGGAACTTTCCTCAACATAATAAAGGCCATATATGACAAACCCACAGCCAACATCATTCTCAATGGTGAAAAACTGAAAGCCTTTCCACTAAGATCAGGAACAAGACAAGGTTGCCTACTCTCACCATTCTTATTCAACATAGTTTTGGAAGTTTTAACCACAGCAATCAGAGAAGAAAAGGAAATAAATGGAATCCAAATCAGAAAAGAAGAAGCAAAGCTGTCACTGTTTGCAGATGACATGATACTATACATAGAGAATCGTAAAGATGCTACCAGAAAATTACTAGAGCTAATCAATGAATTTGTTCAAGTAGCTGGATACAAAATTAATGCACAGAAATCTCTGGCATTCCTATACACTAATGATGAAAAATCTGAAAGTGAAATCAGGAAAACACTCGCATTTACCACTGCAACAAAAAGAATAAAATATCTAGGAATAAACCTACTTAAGGGGACAAAAAACCTGTATACAGAAAATTATAAGACACTAATGAAAGAAATTTAAGATGATACAAATAGATGGAGAGATATACCATCATCTTGGATTGGAAGAATCAATATTGTGAATATGACTCTACTATCCAAAGCAATCTATAGATTCAATGCAATCCCTATCAAACTACCACTGGCATTTTTCACAGAACAAGAACAAAAAATTTCGCAATTTGTATGGAAACACAAAAGACCCCGAATAGCCAAAGCAATCTTGAGAACGAAAAGCAGAGCTGGAGGAATCAGGCTCCCTGACTTCAGACTGTAGTACAAAGCTACAGTAATCAAGACAGTATGGTACTGGCACAAAAACAGAAAGATAGGTCAATGGAACAGGATAGAAAGCCCAGAGATAAACCCATGCACATATGGTCACCTTATCTTCGATTTAGGAGGCAGGAATGTACAGTGGAAAAAGGACAGCCTCTTCAATAAATGGTGCTGGGAAAATTGGACAGGTACATGTAAAAATATGAGATTAGATCACTCCCTAACACCATACACAAAAATAAGCTCAAAATGGATTAAAGACGTAAATGTAAGGTCAGAAATGATCGAACTCTTGGAGGAAAATATAGGCAGAACACCCTATGACATAAATCACAGCAAGATCCTTTTTGACCCACGTGCTAGAGAAATGGAAATAAAAACAAAAATAAACAAATAGGATCTAATGAAACTTCAAAGCTTTTGCACAGCAAAGGAAACCATAAACAAGACCAAAAGACAACACTCAGAGTGAGAGAAAATATTTGCAAATGAAGCAACTGACAAAGGATTAATCTCCAAAATTTATATGCAGCTCATGCAGCTCAATAACAAAAAAACAAACAACCCAATCCAAATATGGGCAGAAGACCTAAATAGAAATTTCTCCAAAGAAGATATACCGACTGCCAAAAAACAATGAAAGAACGCTCAACATCATTAATCATTAGAGAAATGCAAATCAAAGCTACAATGAGGTATCATCTCACAACAGACAGAATGGCCATCATCAAAATATCTAGAAACAATAACTGCTGGAGAGGGTGTGGAGAAAATGGAACATTCTTGCACTTCTGGTGGGAATGTGAATTGGTACTGCCTCTATGGAGAACAGTATGGAAGTTCCTTAAAAAACTACAAATAGAACTACCATACGACCCAGCAATCCCACTACTGGGCATATACCCTGAGAAAACCATAATTCAAAAAGAGTCATGTACCAAAATGTTCATTGCAGCTCTATTTACAATAGCCCAGAGATGGAAACAACCTAAGTGTCCATCATCAGATGAATGGATAAAGAAGATGTGGCACATATAATCAATGGAATATTACTCAGCCATAAAACGAAATGATATTGAGTTATTTGTAGTGAGGTGGATAGACCTAGAGTCTGTCATACAGAGTGAAGTAAGTCAGAAAGAGAAAGGCAAATACTGTGTGCTAACACATATATATGGAATTTAAGAAAAAAAAATGTCATGAAGAACCTAGGGGTAAGACAGGAATAAAGACACAGACCTAGTAGAGAATGGACTTGAGGATATGGGGAGGGCAAAGGGTAAGCTGTGACAAAGAGAGAGAGAGGCATGGACATATATACACTCCCAAACTTAAGGTAGATAGCTAGTGGGAAGCAGCCACATAGCACAGGGAGATCAGCTCGGTGCTTTGTGACCGCCTGGATGTGTGGGATAAGTTGTGTGGGAGGGAGGGAGACGCAAGAGGGAAGAGATATGGGAACATATGTATATGTATAACTGATTCACTTTGTTATAAAGCAGAAACTAACACACCATTGTAAAGCAATTATACTCCAATAAAGATGCTAAAGAAAAAAAAAAAAACTTAACCAAGGCAGGTAAAGATCTGTATATTGAAGGCTACAAAACATTAATGAAAGGAATGAAATAAAACAGAAATAAATGGAAAAACATACCTTGTTCATGGATCAGCATATTTAATATTGTTAAAATGTCCATACTACCCAAGCAATCTACAGATTCAATGCAATCTGCACCAAAATTTCAATGTCATTTTTTTCAGAAATATAAAAAGCAATTCTGAAATTCATATAGAATCAGAAAAGACCCAAAATAGACAAAACCATCTTGAGAAAGAATAACAAAGCTGGAGGCATTGCACATTCCCATTTCAAAATATCTTATGAGGCTATAGTAATTAAAACACTATGATACTGGCATAATACCAGACACATAGATCAATGGAACAGAATCAAGAACCCAGAAATAAACTCACACAAATTCTTTCAACTACTTTTTGACAAAGATTCCAAGAACATTCAATAAAGAAAGGATAATCTCTCCAATAAATGATGTTGTGATAACTGGATGTCCATGTGTAAAAGAATGAAATGGAAAAAAAAAAGAATGAAATTGGATGCTTATCTTATAACAGACACAAAAATGAAGTCAAAGTGGAACAAGACTAAAATGTAAGGCTTGAAACCATAAAGTTCCCAGGAGAAAGCAGAGAGGAAAACCTTCTTTATATTGGTCTTGGCAGTGATTTCTTGGATGTGATGCCAAAAGCACAGGCAACAAAAGCCTACATAGGTAAGTGGGGTTACATCAAACAAAAAAGTTTATGCATGGCAAAAGACACAATTAATAAAATGAAAAGGCAATTTGTACAATGGGGAAAATATTTGCAAACCATATATCTGATGAAGGGTTAAAATCCACAATATATAAGGGACTCTTAGAACTCAATGGCAAAAATCAAATAACATCATTAAAAAATGGGAAAAGTGTGTGAATAGACAATTCTCTAAAGAACACATTCAAATGGTCAACTCGTATATGAAAAGGTGCTTAACATCACTATTCTTCAGGGAAATGCAAATCAAAACCACAATGAGACATCACCTCACACTTGTTAGGTTGGCTATTTTGTTTTAAAAGATTTTTTTGATGAGGATAATTTTTAAAGTCTTTATTGAATTTGTTACTATATAGCTTCTGTTTTAATTTTTGGTTTTTTGGCCACGAGGCATGTGGGATCTTGTTTCCCCAAAGAGAGATAGAACCCACACCCCCTGCATTGGAGGCAAAGCCTTAACAACTGGACCGCCAGGGAAGTCCCAGGTTGGCTATTATTTAAAAAACAAAATATATCAACTGTTGGAGGATGTTGAGAAAAGACAACCCTTGTATAATGTTGGTGGGAATGTAAATTAGTGCAGCCACTATGGAAAGCAATATGGAGAGTCCTGAAAAAATTAAAAATAAAACTGCCATATGACCTAATAATCCTCCTTCTGGGTATATATCCAAAAGATCTTGAAGAGGCATCTGAAGTCTCATTTTCACTGCATTATCCACACTAGGTAAAACATGGATGCAACCTAAATGTCCATCAATGAATGAATGGATATAGAAGACAATATATGTGTGTGTATACACACACATACCCAAAGGCATATTATTCAGCCTTACAGTAGAAAGAAATCCTGCCGTTTGTAATAACATGGATGAACCTGGAGGATATTATCCTAAATGAAATAAGCCAGACACAGAACATGATATCGCTTATATGAGGAATCTAAAATAGTTAAACTCATAGAAGCAGATTGTAGAATAGGGGCTGGAGGAAAGGGGAAATGGGAAGTTGCTGTTCAATGTATATAAAATTTCAGTCATGCAAGATGAAAAAGTTTTAAAGGTATGTTGTATAACACTGTGCTTATAGTTTAAAATACTGTAATGGGTATGCAGTATCTAGCTATACTATTTCTTACAGTTGCTTGTGAATCTTCAATTATCTCAAAATAAAAATATTAAGTTAAAAAGTCATAAGCTATTAAATTAGTAGTTTAGTAAAGATCAGGTTGTAAATGGACCGAAAGAGAGAAAAAAAAAGATATAATGAGTGGAGTTGAGCAGGATATACTAAATGATAAGGAGATTATGGTCTGAAAGGGGTAAGTCTAAGTACAGGAAATAAAAGCTGAAAGAATATGATGCCATGTGATCTTGTTTGTTGGTG
The DNA here is from genome assembly GCF_003676395.1 of Aethalodelphis obliquidens. Lineage (NCBI taxonomy): Eukaryota > Metazoa > Chordata > Mammalia > Artiodactyla > Delphinidae > Aethalodelphis > Aethalodelphis obliquidens. The sequence goes on from NW_020837998.1 coordinate 4,983,276, forward strand.
ATTGTTGTGTTTTGGGGACAGGTGCTTTCCAAGATAGTATGTGTAAGAGTTGACCAGCTGAAGTAAAATAATTGTGAGGTTGAGGAGATGAATGAGCTATCAACATGGATGTTAAATTGTCTGAATATGATAACAAATGAGAGAATAGAGATGAAGGACACAATAAAATTCTGGTGCGATTTTTCACTCAACAGAAATGAATTTATGCATGTATTCTATTCTATTTAATGCAATACTATTTTTATTTTTTTTAAGCGTATACATTATTTTAGTTTGTTTTTTGGTAGTCAAAACAAGCAACATGGCAAGACACAGCTGATTTTCAAAATCTACATTTATGACATTTGGTTTATAGTGCATTCCTTGGAGGTATATTCTTAGCAGTTTGCAAACTAATCAAAGGACTGCAGTAATACATGGCCTTTTTCAAAATTTGGATTCTAGTTAACTAAGAATATTTGAGAACATGGGTCAAACATAATTGTAGAAAAAAATATTTTTGATTTAGTGAAGCATTTATATATACATATATGTTTATATATACATATATATTTAAAATCACCCTTTACTCAGTATTCCTTAAACTAGAAAACACCCAACCAATTAGAAGAGGAGCAAATAATGATGAGGATTCTTTTCTTTTTCTTTTTCATTTTTTTTAAACAATGTGGATTATAAGAGCTATCTATCTGTTTATTGATTTCTCGGCACATTTTAGTGGGTCATAATTTGAAAGACACTTCACTGCTCTTTACATTAGTCTCACCTTAGGGAAGTCATAGGCATCTGCTTGCATGTTACTGCTTTGAAGCAAAAAGGAAAAACAGAATTAGCCAATTGTAAGAAGTATCTTGGACAATTAAAATAGAAAACCAGAATGAATTATTTGTCAAGCTACTTAATGAGTAACAAAACACTTCCTTTAATTAACTTATGCATTCTTTCAACAAATGTTGTTGAATATTTACTATGCTATAGGTACAATAGTATACCAAACAGACAAAAAAATATTTTACTTTCATATAGCTTACACTCTAATACAGGAAAGTTCATTCATAAAGATTTTAAATAATGACACAGTATACCACTGACTTTATGTAGATATTTTAGGCAGTATGAAATATGGTAGTTAAAAAAAAACGGTGTGTACTTTGAAGCAAACAGAGAAAACTCTGTGAAAGAAGTGAGATTTACCTGGGCCTTTAAAGGAATATTGAATCATTTTTTTCTGGGTATAGTTTTTAGTTAATATGCTGGAAATAAATTCATAAATGGTTTCACTGTGCTTTCCAAGATTATTAACAGATAGTGCACAATGAAATAATCTAATCTAAAAGTTCACTAAGGTGTGTGAAAAAATGCAATTTTTTGCTAATTGTCATTCTGGCTGTACTGTGACCTCTTCAAAAGTAAAGGTCTCCTCTAATTCATATATGCATTCCCCTCAGCCCCCACTGGCACATATTAGGCACTCAGATATTTGTTAAATTAAGTTTATTTTCTTCCTTGTTCAGAGAAATTTTTCCAATCTAAGGCTAAGACTTTTTGATAGAAAAAAACTGAATCATTTCCCATGTTCTTTCTTCTTTAAAGAATTGCCTAACTCAGAGTCCAGATCATTTATTTTCCTTATTTTAGTTAAATGTCAAATGTATAGATGAAATACTTGAATCATTTCATGACTCTGAATTTCTTGTTCAATAATCTTCACATTTCACTCTAAGGTACTAACCAAGCATCAGGAGAATAAAAAGACCCGGCACTATAGGTACTCATGGAGCAAGAACAGAACCATAACACTAGGTCCTCTTTGAGGAAGGCAGTAAACTCTCACTTGAGATTTATTCTTTTTCTAACTGTGCTGAATGCCCTCTAGCCACTATTTCACAACTCTCAATTTAATCAAACTTTAACTTCCATCATCTGGGAAATTTCAGAATGTGTTCTGCAATGGGTTTGGGGAGCTAAGAAGCACAGAAATTATCCTCATCACCATTACCAAAGAATTGTGAAATCATAGCATCAGAATGCACTGCAAGAAGTTATCTAGATCTCTAGACAACTCTGTGCCTCCTAGTTTTTCACTCCTTGCAGAATCAATCAACACCTACCCACGATTTTCATAACAGATGTCTAGGCGACCTGGGACTTGAGCTACTCAAAAGTCACTAACATTTTGTAAGGAGTTACTTACTAAAGCAAAGCTTGCTAATAGGAAGAGTTATCAAAATCCACAGTCAAGATAGGTCAAAATTGCAAGCTCTCTCAGTGTGTTGCCTGCAGATACTTCCCTGTAACACGGTTGTAAGAGAGATTGTTAGCGTTGTGCTAAATAAATTATATATGAGCGTCACAACATTTTTCTATAACACACACACAAACACACACCCCTCCCCTTGGTTTTTACCACTCTACTAGGAATAAATATATATTCTCTGTTATGGTGGGAGAAAATACCTTTCATGTAAGAATCCTTTACCTGCTAATTAAGAATCAAGTCATTCCTTGAATGTTTCCAAGTATAAAAATATACAGTTTTATCTGGCCATGTTAGCAGATTGATAAAGCAGAAGCAGAATCCTTTGCTGCAAAGTAACAGATTCATCTGATTTGTGCTAAAGGAGTAAGTTGAATTTCACCAGTATATGAAGAATAGGTTATACCTTACTCTGTGCAGAAACAATGAGAGCAAGTCTTGATGTCTCATTGAATCATATTTAATCTTAGCCAATTTTATCTGAGGGACTTGAGGTCTAATTACCTAGATCCTTGATCTGTATGTAAACTATAAATTATAAAACCTATCTATAATGGATACTGAGTGCACAGTTCATGGCACATAGGCATTGAATAAAAAAATTGCTATTCATTTTATGTTCATTATCATCACAGTAGGCAAAAAAATGTTATGACAAACTTTATTTTTATTTTTTTGTGTATGTGATAATTTTAAAAAGTGGCCATTACTCCCTTTTCTAGCTCTTATCTCTTTCTCACACTCATTAGTTCTAACCCCAAAGCTAACAGAGTCATTTTGATTAATCATAAAAACATTGCTTTAAGAGCCCCTTACTATTAGTTGAAATAAAAATATCAAAGCATACAACTTTCCAATCTGAGAATTTGAGTTATAAAATCAAGTGATTTAAATTGATACAGACAAAAGAAAACTTCCTAAGCTGCTAAAACTGTGGAGGAGTTGAACCTTGGCCTTAGTTTTGGAAATCAAACAATTGGAAACTTTTCAGTAGGTTTGACTTTTGTATGATCAACTAGATGCTTTTAGAAGAAAAAAATATATTTTTCTATTTGCTTCATTTTATGATCCAAATACATGCTCATGAAGTAGATGTGTTCTACATAGTAATAGGTCATAGAGGCATTGATCAGAGTGCAGGAAATAGGAAAAAATAGAGCATCTAACTGCATATTTATATACCCAAGGTAAATGAGAACTTGATTATGAGAATGGGGGGAACATGATATCATTTTAGACTTTACAAATCTCTTTGATTTAATTTTGTATGAGTCACTGTATTTTATCCTTGACAGATAATAACCCAATCACATCTCTTTTATTATCCTGGGAGGCCTCAGGATTTGGGATATTAAAAATAGAGAAAGTATAAAAAACCTGGTAAGTAGATGCAAACCCCCTAATGGTTTAACTTGTCATTTTTTTTCTCTTTCCTGTCTGAGACACAGAGATGCAACTATATGCATTATCAAAAAATTAAATCAAAAATTAAAACATCGGGGAGTCTGAATGTCTGCTTCCAGTGACACAACACTTAGTCAATATCGTTTGGTTTTGCTTAGGGAGCCTGTGTTTCCCTGCACTTTGTAACCATCTCTGTGTCAAATTACATCTAAAATAGAAAGAGACCATATGAAAGGAATGTTTGGTAAAGTGAGCAATGCATCTTGGAACCTCCTTCTCAAGTTCCATTTAATCTGATCATCAATAAAATATACACTATGCATCTTTATTCTTAATCATCACTCATTCTCCTCCTCCACCTCTACATCCAATTGATCTTTTACTATACTTTTTAAAGGAAACACAGCTGTTATGATTGATGAAGGTAAAAAGATTTTCAGTTACATTGAAAATAACAGGACTTCCCTGTTGGCACAGTGGTTAAGAATCCGCCTGCCAATGTAGGGGACACAGGCTCCATCCCTGGTCCGGAAAGATCTCACATGCCGTGGACAACTAAGTTCTTGTGCTCTAGAGCCCATGTGCCGCAAATACTGAGCTCACGTGCCGCAACTACTGAGCCCGAGTGCCACAACTACTGAAGCCCGCATGCCTAGAGCCCGTGCTCTGTGACAAGAGAAGCCACCTCAATGAGAAGTCTGCACACCACAATGAAGAGTAGCCCCCACTCTCCACAACTAGAGAAAACCTGCACACAGAAAGAAAGAACTCAGCCAAAAGTAAATACATAAATTTATTTTTTAAAAAAGAAAATAACATATAAATGCAGAAAGTTTAAATGATTCTTAAAACAGGATTTATGATTTCAATTGGGAAAGAAATAACAGTAACAATGTCAAGGTGACAACTGAGTAAAAATTTTTTAACCTAAGGGGTGCTTGAACAACATGAAAAGATATTCAAACAAAAAGTTCAATCTCCATCCGACTTGTGATTTTTAGTGGAGCAAACCACTAATCCCCAAGTAAAGTAGAGGCACTGCTGAGCATTTGGAAATGTATTGGCTGTCTCATTTATCTATGTGCTTCCAGTTAGCATCATTCCACGATGTTTTCATAAAAAAGAGGAAGAGAAATATTGTCATGACCTTTGCACCCAAAATACATATTTCTGAGGATCAGTCTGACCAGAATAGTGAAATAGTGAATGACTTTCACTACCCTGTTTTAAAATGTATACAATACATATATGAACCGCACTTGAATTCCTGTTCAATCATTAAAATCTGACATCAAGAGGTAGAATCTTTCCCCTTAGTTCAGGAGTTCTTTCTGGATAACTGACCTGCCGTACAGATTTCCAGTGATTAACCAATGAAAGAGGAAAAGAGATGTCACAACTATTTATCTCTGTTATCAAAGAAGAAAGACAAATTCTCCTCTATTTTACTTCAGCTGAATAAACTTTATTTTGGTATTTTCCTCCCTCCTTCCACTCATATTTTCCTTGCTTCCTTCCTTCCTTCCTTGCTTCCTTCCTGCCTTCAGCACTTATTGAGTACCTCCTTGATATCAAGCATTGTGACAGGAGAAGGAAGAATAAGGAATGGGGAGCCAAAATGAGCACAGTGTTTCATGTAGCTGACCATCTTGTTAGGGGAAATGACATTAATAAAATTATCACACCAATAAATATAAAATTAGAGCTGTGAAAACTGGAATGAAGGAGAACAAGGTAGTGTTGTGGGAACATATAATAGGAATTTAACCTAGTCAGAAAGCCCAGGGAAGGTTTTCTCAAGGAAATTTTACTGGAGTCCAGAAACAAAGGAGAAGTACAAGTTAAATAGGTAAAGAAGAGAAGGGATATTCAGAAGAGTGCAAACCCAGTGAAGGAGAGAACCTGACTTAGAGGGGTCAGGGTGAAGGAAGCCATGAAGTACAGTACTTAACTATAAAGAACAGCTGGTGGAATATATACAGAGTTAGCGGAAATATACTGAAGTGAAAACAGAGTCTAAAATAGATGTGAAACACAACACAGTGATTTAAAAATCAGTTTTATAAAATCAATCTTAGTAATTATTTGTGCAAATATTTTAACATTTGCATTTCATTGTTATTGAACCATTTCTGTGATTATGCATGATTATTCAATAAATACTGTCTAGACAGTATGAGCCATCTGTTTAAAATTAAAGGTTGGATAGATATTCCTAACTTATCAACTAAATGTTTCATTTTCATACATACACATTCACACAAACACACACACACCATACACATTCATATGTCGATTTAGGAGATGAGTAACAGGTTTTATAATTATTTCCATGGTATTACTTGTTAATTAATTATCTATCCAATATCCCTTGCTCTTGTGCTATTTCTATTCCAACTTTCCAATTAAAACAATGTTAAAGAATGTGTAAGTAAACAAATATTTATTGGCAGCTTAAACTTGTCCTAATTAGCATGAAGAAATACAGTTGTTATAGCTTTTGAATAAAATGGTAAATTAATTTGAGCTATAAACATATGATAGATCCTTGGAGTGGTAGGCATGTAAAACGTAAAACCTTAAATGCAAATTTATAATTTGATTCCAGTCTCACTTTGCAACTTTCCTATTGAGTGCTTGGAAGAACAGCTTCTAGAAGCCTCTGAGGACTCTGTTCCCTCCAAGGGTTGATATAAGAGAGGACTGCAGAATGTGATGGTTTCCCTTACTGTGCTCTAGATGGTTCTTTTCTTTGCATCCCTCTGGGCTTGAGAGTCACAGCTTAAATCTTTCATGTTATTAGACAGTGACTTGAACATGAAATAATCATCTGTCTAAGGGTTTATAATCATATTTAACAATGACTGAATTCAATCACAACTAACCACAAAATCTTTTTTATATTGGGATGTCTTAATGCTCAGCTTCATTTTTAGATTTGATTTATAAATACAGAAGTGTATTTTACCCCTTTCATTGATTTATTATTTTCTGATAGCCCCATGTTCATGTTGTAGATGGTTTCATGTAAAAGCGCCAGTGGATGGGTATTAATTCTTATTAGATTTTGGATTTACCACATTTCAAAGGAAATGATATGTTGATCAAAGCAGAAACAAAGTCGCCTTTTAATCCCTAGCATAATAACTAAAAGTATCCTTCACCTTGAAACACTAAGTTCTGAATCACATCCAAAGGAAAATAAATTATAGACTAAAAACTTCTACAAATAAGATTCAAAATATTTTCCCAGATAAATTATTAAATTGAAAGCTCGCTGGAATAGATGGCTGTCAGACATTTAAGAAGGAGAAAAGGAAATCTAACCATAGAAAGGAAATGTTTAACCAAGGTCTAATTTGCAAGACTAGAAGAGAAAGCCTTAATGCTACAGAAACAACAAGCCAAAAGGTTCTCAGTCAAAATCTATTCCAATTCACAAAATATGTTTTAATCAAGGCCGTTGGCTTGAAGTTTAAATATTACTCTAAATCTTCCAGGTTTTTATAGCCATAGATAGGCTATATTCTCCACTACATGAACTTGTCTTTTTATTTTAATATCAATCTTTTAGTTTATGGCTCCCAAGATAAAGAAAAATTTGGACTCTTGAAATGAGGGAAATAATGAGAAAATTATAGTTTGGAGAATATTCTTTAAATACAGCTGATTATGAATTGGTGGGACTGGGTGATTATCTTGCCAGACACATTATTTTGATAGTGTAAACACTACATAGATCATATGTCTGTAAACAATTTAGTTTTTAAATTGTTATTATTCTTATTCTTTTAATGTAATTTAATGATATTATTTTGTTGGCTTACATACCAATATAATGCATTGTCTGTTTTACGTTTTTTGCTTAAAAGTACATAATGTATATATTTTGCTGCTGTCAAATGTTTTGATGTGCAAAGCTCCAACTCCAGAGGAGAGAGTGTATCTATAGAGAAACACAATTATTAAATTTGGAATGATTATTTTCATTTTCTCTTTTTTTTTTAGTAGGGAGAAATTCAGGCAGGCTATTTGCTGTCTACATATATATAGATGCTATTTTGAAGTGTTTGTATTGTATAACAGATTAGGAAACTGATGCTCCCATATCAAGAAATTAATATCCATGGTGAAAATTCCAAAAGTCATTTAAACTTGTGTGTAAATATGATATTCTTTTTTTTTTGGTGTTTTTAATACTTCAAAGAACATGGAAATGTGATCTAAACACTCAAATCAGGGAGAACTAGAGAACTAAAGAGTAAATTCTCCAAGAAAGTAATACTTCTAGTTATCTCTCATTGTGTTGTACCAGAGTTAAACATTTATCTGTTTTCTATATTAAACCATAAGCTCCTTGAGGATGAGTCATATCATATTCACCTTTGAACCTAGAAACTCATGGTAGTAAATTAGTTAACATCAAAATTTAACTTCACAACCCATCCCAGTCTGCTCCTTAGTTTGACAGGAAACATTGACATAAGTCCAGCCAATCCTTCTTGTTTTCTTTTTGCTTATTCTCTCTCCATTAAAATTTCCCATAAACAGAGAAAGGGCAAGAATTAATTACATATTTTGGTTCAAATATCAGCTGAGCCAATATGAAAAAAATAACTGCAAATACTCCTTTTCAACTCCTGTTGAGGAGCAGTCTCAGGCAGAATAAGATATTTGACACAACTAACTACTCTTTTTTTTGTCTTAAGCTGTCTCTTGTGTTAGGCTTCCTTGATAACACATTGCCCTGGCTCTTTTCCTGTGTTTTACCATTTGAGGAGTGGCTTCTGTCCTTGACTGCTTGCCTTTTTTTTTTCCATTTAATGCAAGTGTTCTTTAGGGTTTTATCTTCAGTCCTTTTATCTTACTATCCCTGGATAAATTCATTCACTATTAGTGCTTCAATTACCATCAATATGCTAACAACTCAAAAATCTTAATCCTTCCTCCTCCCAGATCTTGCCGCTGAGATTAAGATGAACAAAACCAACTTCAATGGGACATTTTCACTTGGATGTCCTACAGGTTTCTCAAGGTTAAAATAACCAAAATTAATTTCATCATCATAAATTCCTTCCCTAGACCTGTGTTTTCCTGTATCTCATATCCTGATTAATGTCTCACTATGTCAAGTCAGAAACTTAGGAATCATTTCCAATATCTACTTCAACCTCCTCATACCCAACTGATTCAACATCCTTCACATTGTATATGTCTTTTCTTCTCCATCCTCAGCACCTGAGGTCAGGACTTCATATTCTTTTGTGTAGATAAGTGAAATAATTTCCTAACTGGTTTTCCCAGATCCAATTTTGCACCTATCCAATGATTTTTATTTGTCCATCAAAGTAATCTATATATAATGTCCATCTGACAATGTCATTTTCCAGCTTAAAATTTTTCAAAAACTCCCTCCATGACACTTCTCCTGACCTAAGCTTGTGGTAGAAATAACCATTCCTGTCCTTGGAATATCCACTATCATTTTACTATTAAAAAAAAAAGAATTATTGTTGTTGGTACATCTCTCTCCTCCACTGGACTGTAATAACTTTATGTTTAGAGACCCTGCCTTGTTTTTCGATTTTGTATCTCCCAGAGAACAGTACTTGTCAAAGCAGTTACTCAATAAATGTTTGACAATAATGTAAATGAAAGAAACAAAAACATAGTGATACCAAAATATGCATTAAAAACAATGGATGCAGGCTTAAGCACACTATTTGCTCATATCTTAAAGATCTGCTAATATATGCAAAAAATAAGCTGTATGCTATTTTGAAAAACAACTTAAAATGTACTATATGGTATAAAAGAGCACAGGCTACTATACACACTGGCCAGCTAGAAGGTGAACACCAGTAATGGCTATAGCTGATATGAAAACTGGTATTGTACTTTAATTTCTAATAGGCAGAAATTTTTGCTGACTCCATTTTATACCTTAACTTTTGTTTCCACTTGTTGACATGAGTTGGGGACGTTTCAATCAGAGAATTATTTTATATTCTCAGATTTCTCTAGATTGGAAACCAATGTAAATAGAAAATTCAAACATTTATGTGAGGAAATTAATTCAGTATAAACAAGCTAATATAAAACCAACAAGTAAGCCGGTTATTTTACGTAGAATAAATCATGCTAAACTGACTATTTTCTATTTTTCATCCCCCATAAATTCGATGCTGATTATGGGGAACCTGAGGACACATACTGTATTAGTAAGAAGTAGGAATAAGAAACTGAAGATTGTTTTAGAAAATGAAATCAGAACACACTAACCTGATCAGATCTTCACAATCAAACTGAGAGGATATTGCTCTTCCTCTAGGTGTAAATTCCACTTTCATTTCAGTTATGACCTAAGCTGAAACATGCATTTGGCTTAAAATGATAATACTACTCTCAACGTATTCCCCTTGCTTTGAGAAAATACTTGGGAGGAAGTCTAAGAAAATAATTATAAGTTATACTTGCTTATTAGCTTATGATAATTAGTGGTATTCTTAGAAATCTATTTTAAATGTAAACTTTAACATGCTCTCAGATTATCCCAAATGAAATATTAAATTGCTACTATAATTCCAAGGTTTTTCCTTATAGCTTTCTGAAGTGAACATGTATTTAGCCAATATGTTGTCACTTAAAGACTTTCATTAAACTAGGATGTTTTGAAGGTCATAAGACACTCTATTAGTTATAATTATATTTGTATGTTATCCATCCATGATTTATAATTATTAGAATTATGCCAGCATGTTCTAGAATGTTTTTAAAAGAGGTCACTTTTATTTCCTGTATTTCATATCCTAGCTTGCATTGTTTCTTACTTTTGGAGGCATGGCTGCATGTAATAAGAGCATGGAGGTTTTTTTTTCTTAAGCCTAAACTTTAGTGGGCACCAGATAGTGCTTGGGGAGAGAAGAAAGATGGGATGCAGGAAGAAAAAACTGGAGGGAGGAAGTTTGTTTAATGATATGCCACTGGAATATTACAATGTAGTTGTGCAGTTGGAAGTAAGAATGTATATGATTTGGAATTCTGTAGTGAGTTCAGGTAGAAACTTTGGAGTTATAGGCATAGAAGTGAAGTGTAGACATGGGCATATCTGTGGTTATCCAGGAAGAGGCTAAGGAGTCAAAAGAGCAGGAGGTAAGGCTGGGTCTCTGAACATCATCAATATTTTAGGGATGTACGTGCAGAATTACTTGAAAAGAGAGTAAGATTTTTTTAAAGCCAGAGAAGTAGAGGAAAACCAGGAGAAAAGGGTGTCAGAGAAGCTGAGGAAGGACAGTCTCAAGAAGGAGACAGTGGCCCAAAAGTCTCAAACATCAAAGAAATATGAAATAAGAAAAAGAAAGTGACTGATGCCTTTGAGAATACTGAGCCCTTTGGTAAATTAGGAAGACTTCTTTCAAAGGAATGGTAGGGTTTTTTGGGAATCCAGATGGTTGTATGTAGGGGACAATGGGCAGCAACTAAGTAGAGGCAGTAAATATAGACTGCTCTTGTGATGACTGTTAGTTATAATGAAACAGCTTGATGGTTAGAGAGATTTATGTTATTGACAACGGATATAAAGAAGGTATCTGATGGAACAAGTTCCTCAGAGAAGCAAAAGGGGAGAAATTAGCCATGTGGGGAAGAAAAGAACCCCTCTTCCATTTGAATTATGAGTAAGAAAGAAAAGAATACATGGATATGAAGAAACATAGGAGGCAGGAAGGAAGAAGGTTGTAGGAAGTTTTGCCTTGTGGCTTCAAATTCCTCAGTGCAGTGAGAGGCCGTCTTCTGTTGAGACTTAAAGGAGAAGGTGGAATGATAGATTTGAGGGAAAAAAACGTAAGTCTGGAATAGACAATGGGGAGCACTGGAAAGGAGTCTGAGGGTTTATCTATCTTTTTGGTAGCAGAATTACTGAAAAGTGTTGTGTACCAATCTAAACTTGGAGACTATAAATTCATTGTAACTTCCACATAAATAGTTATATGTCACTCCTTCAAGATCCAAATCAAATTCCTCTGACTTAAGTAAGCAGAGTTTATCAGTCCTCTTACACTAAACCTAAAAATATATCTCTATAATTTCACATAGAACAATATATTATGAGTATAGGTTATTTGTGTTGCATGCTGCTCCCCAATCAGATAGTGAGGTCCTTGAAAGTATGGCTGTATTTTGGATTTCAGTATATTAAATATCAGTAAATGTTTGTTGAATGAGTAAAGGAGTAATCATTAATCTTTCTGGGGCAGTGCATATGCAAATGTGTATTTACAGTATAATCATTAATAGTGCTCTCAAAATCCCCTCCCTGCAGTTGCTCCAGCCCAAGTACTCTGATTACATAGCTTGGCTCTGTCAAAATGTGCCCAGTGTAATCTGGAGAAGAATATAATTTTGTTAGACAGTATAGTAGATTAACTAATCTGAGATGTTTAAATTCCTGATTTAGAAACTCAGAAAAGAACCACGTATTATAAAACAAGAGATTACAGTACACAGGTAATTCTCTATATAATATTAAAATTATAATCTCTCCTTTTCATATTTTATCTTAAGGGGATTAATTTGCTATTGTACATCCTACTGGTCAATCTATTGAAGTTCATAACCAAAAACAATGAATGATTAATTTAAGTGGCTTGTACGCAGCAAGTGTGATGCACAGGACTGCAGCACAGTCCATGTGATTTCACTTATTAACTAGAATGCTAGCAGTCTGTTGGGAAAATAAGGCTTTTTTTTTTTTTTGGCGGTACGCGGGCCTCTCACTGCTGTGGCCTCTCCCGTTGCAGAGCACAGGCTCCGGACACGCAGGCCCAGCGGCCATGGCTCACGGACCCAGCCGCTCCGTGGCATGTGGGATCCTCCCAGACCGGGGCACGAACCCGTGTCCCCTGCATCGGCAGGCGGACTCTCAACCACTGTGCCACCAAGGAAGCCCAAAACATGTTTTAATAATGTGTTGTATAATAAAGTTTCACCATGAAAAACATTTTAACCCAAATTAGGTCATTTATTTCTTTTAATAGCAGCTTAAATCTACTCATTCACATTGTGCAGACAATAGTTACTCCTTTCTCACAATCATTTTGCAGTCTTTTTTAACATATGTGACTGATAGAGGGTGAATCGATTTTCAAGGATGAATTAGCATGCTTTTTCTGTAAAGATCTGGGTGATAATAGAAGGGTTATTTTAAAAATCACAGTGACATTTCCCATGTTAGCAATGATACCTATTATTTTTTATGCTAAGGGATTCTTTAGCAGCCTCATGATTAAAAAGCTAGCTTTTTGTTCAAAGGGGTTGTAAATTAATAATTTACTGTACTTACCAGTCCTTTTCAGCTGATGATATACTGCTAAATAAATATTTCATATAAATTCTACACTGAAAGTTATAAGAATAAAAGGCATTGATCCTGTATCAGATCTCATGGGCTTCTGTTAATTTTAAGGACATCCCCCATCTTGTCTACTCACCCCCCAATATACACACACTTTCCTGGAAGTTCCATTTAGAATATGAATAATCCTCAATTTTCAAACTTACAAGAGAGCATATTCTTACTGCTGTATTATATGACAGGAAAGGAAGAACTTCTATACTTTGATATTTAGCTTCCTGTAATAGTGTACCCTATCAAAGAGCATTGAAATGCTATTTATGCTCTGGGTTTCAAATATATTTTCGCTTATGAGGTTATCTTTCCCTTTGAAAAAATCCAGTTTGCTCTCCAATGGAAAATGAAAATCATGTTTGAAAATATACATCATGTTGGTTTTAGGAAGGTAAAAAGGAAGTTTCAGTTAGAAACAAAAGAGGGGGAGGTGGCTTATGCAAAACTTTTTGTAAGAATATCGCACATATTTAACTGTGAGCAAGCTTCAAGGTCCATACACTATAAGTGTAACAGAGAGTTGTTTTCCTTTATATGACTATCCACCGTTTATTCATTCATTTACAAGTATTTATGAGCACCTACTATGTGCATGACATTGTCATAAGCACTGGGGAAAGAGGAGTGAACAAATAGAAAAGAGCTCCCTCATGGAGCTCACATACTTGTGAGGGAGGACAGAATATAAACAAAATAAATAAGTAAATTATATATCATGTTAGAAGGGATAATTGTTAAGAGAAAAATGAAGCAGGAAAGAGGAATGGGTGGGATTTGTAATTTTATATAGGATGGTCAGAGAAAAGCTAACTGAGATGGCAATATCTGAGCAATGATCTAGAGGCAATGGATTGAAACATATGGATATCTGGGAAAAGATAATTCCTACCAGAAGGAAAAGCAAATACAACAGTTCTGAGCTTGACTGTGGAGAAATAATGAGGGAGACAATATTGATGGAGTGGAAAGAGCAAAGGAGAAGGTGAAGTCAGAGAAGTAAGGGATTTGGATTGTGTAGAGCTTTGTAGGACATTGGCTTTAACCCTTACTGAGATGGGAAGACACTGGAGGATTTTAAGCAGAGGATGCTATGGTTTGGTTGTTTGTGTCTCCCTGAAACTCACATGTTTGGAATCCTTATGCCCAATGTGTGGGTACTAGAAGGTTGGGACTTTGTGAGGTGATTAAGTCATGAGAGTGGAGCCCTCATGAATGGAATTTGTGCCCTTAAAAAATGGATCTCAGAGTTCCCTAGCCCCTTCCACCATGTAAGGATACAATCTTGAAGAGCACCCTTACTTGACCATGCTGGCATCCTGATATCAAACTTTCAGCCTCCAGAACTGTAAAAAATTTCTGTTGTTTATAAGCTACACAGTCTGTGGAATTTTGTTACAGCAACCCAAACAGACTAAGACAGAGGGGTAACATGATTTGATATGCCCCAAATGATAAAAGCAAAAGCTGGAAAAACTTACTAGTTGAAGTATATTTCTTATGTTTCCCATCCTCAGTGTTATCTCTCTGTCTTTTCAGTAAAATTGAAATCTCTGTTCATATCCCTGTTGGGATGGTCATTATTTTTTTTCTTCCCACTGCTTCTCTGTAATTGTATTTTATGTTGTATGTGAGCAGCATAAACAAATTAAATACAAATGCATAATAACACACTATTAAAATTATGAATTCAAATTTTATAATGATGAGCAAAAGGCTCATATTGCTCTGATGCTCATTATTGTGTGGTCACAGGCTTTTGTAGAATTCAACCTTGTATAGAATGTAATTCAATTTCTCTTCAAACTTTATCATCAGCAGTGTGGATAAGTGATGCCATAAGGCATAAAGAACTTTTTTCTTATTGCCAGAAGTTTTAAAATTTTCCCATTTTAGAAGGTGAAGAAAAAGGAAAGATTTCTGCCAGTTCTGAGTTATTTTGAAATGTAAGTGTTTTAATGTAAGCTCCATGATTAACACCAAATTAAGGTAAATTGTGTGGGAAGTTTACCTTTGCTGATGTCACAAAGATTTTCTTCAGGATTTTGTTAATGGGATAGTACTGCGTTTGGGCTGCACTATGACAGCTACTTTTAAAGATTTTTTTTAAATAAACTGTTAAATTTTTCAAGAACCATCAGAAGAGTAAAAAGAAAAATACTGAAAGACTTGAAGATGTAACATGGGATTATCTTTCACTTTTGTTTTTCCTTATTATATCAACATTCAGAATAGTTACATTGTATAGAGCCTTATAGGACTTTGGCTTTTACGCATATTGAGATGGGAAGGCATTGAAGGATTTCAAGCAGTGGAGTAATGTGTATACATATTAAATGTGTATATCAGGGTTGAATTGAAAAAAAATTTAAAAAGAGAGAAAGATCCAGGCACTACTGTATGCTTATATGTCAGATAAATAGCTAAACCTACAACAGTAGATGGAAAGAAATTTCAATAAGGCATGTTTTGACAAGAATGGGGACTCTGATATGAGTAGAAAGACCTAAAAGAAAGAAGAAAAAGAAAGGAATCCACTTAAGGATGAATTAAGTCCTGAATACAAAATTTTAAGACTTATTTTCCTGAGGCAATACTTTTATTAATCTAGTCTCTGGTTTAAAAAGAAAATCCAGTGTGCCAAAACTGATACTCTTCTGTTAAAGCAGATGTCTACCACAAACTTATTACTTTAATTTAAATCCACAGAAAAGAAGGAATGCATGCTGCAAATTAAATGATGCTACAAATATAATCTCATGTTTCATTCTTACATTTGGCAATCAGAGTTGGGTAGACAGAGGTGGACAGGTCAACTGTTAAGTCAATTAAGTCACCAGCTCTTATCAACTTCCTTGTTCTATCTAGCCAGGTCATTTTCTTCATGGACTTTGCCAACTACTGTTCCCAGGTCTCACTGTGCATGGCTGACAACTCATTATCAAAACTCCTTCAATATACTACTAGGATTCTTGTTTTTTGAATTTTTAAGAAAGAGACTCAATACAACTCAGTATCAACAAAGCAATCTGATTTAAAAATGGAATTCACCTATTTTCATGGGCACATCAAAATTACAACTATTTACAGAATAACCATCAATGAAAAAGACTGGAACCTATCAGGAAATATCTTCTATGATTAAGATATAAAGAAGGAACCACAATGAGACAGGTAGGAGGGGCAGAGATGTGATATAGTCAAGTCCCATACCCATGGGTAGGTGGTCCACAAATGAGAGAATAATTACAATTGTAAAGGTTCTCCACAAGGAGTGGGGGTCTGAGCTCTACATCATGCTCCCCAACCCAGTGGTCCTGAGCCAGGAAGATGAGCCCCTAAAATGTTTGGCTTTGAAGGCCAGCAGGGCTTACATTTGGGAGACTCAGAGGACTGTGGGAAATAGAGAATCCATTCTTAAAGGATGCACACAAAAGTTCACGGGCTCTGGGACCTTGGACAGAAACTAATTTGAAAGGAGCCTTGGTCAGACCTACCTGTTGAACTTGGAGAGTCTCCCAGAAATGCAGGAGGAAACTGGAGCTCACCCTAGGAACATAGATATTGGCAGCAGCCATTTTGGGGAGCTTTTTCTACCATGTGGACACTGGTGTTGGTGAGCACCATTTTGGAATCCTCCCTCTACCTTATTAGCCCCAAGACCCATCCCTGCATCAGCATAACAGCTTTTAAGCACAAGTATTGGGATGCCTCAGGCCAAGCAAATAACTGGGCTGAGACACAGCCCCATCAACCAGCAGAGAGCCTGATTTAAGACCTTCATGAGCCCACAGCTGCCCCTGGATACAGCCATGCCCATCAGAGAGCCCAGGAGCTGGCCCCACACACCAGTGTATAGGCACTAGAGCTAAGACTCCCCAGGGCCCTGCAACCAGACCCCAGGACATGGCTCTGCCTACCAGTGGGCTGACATTAGCTCCAGGACCTGGCTTCAACCACAAGTGAGCCAGAACTGCCTTGAGGCCCTCCAGGGTTATGCAGCCAGTTGCCTCATGATCTGGCTCCACCAACCAACAGACAGCAGTCACTGCACAAGGCAGGGACTAGCAATCAACTGGGCCAGGGGCCAAATAAGTCTACCAAACAACCCACAGTAGTAGCATAACAAAACACATGGACGCACACAGCCCACAGAGGTGTTAAGCCTAGAGCATATAGCTCTGGTGATGAGATAGGAGTCCACTACTGGGATGCATAGGAGGTCTCCAACTTCTCCAAGGTTGGGAAACGTAACTAACTTACCAGATACATAGAAATAAAAACAGGAAGTTAGGCAAAAAAGGTGACAGAGGAACATGTTCCAAACAAATGAATAAGATAAAACCCTAGAAGAAGAATTAAGTGAAGTGGAGATAACCAATCTACCTGAGAAAGAGTTCAGGGTAATGAAAATAAAGATGATCAAAGAACTCAGGAGAATGGATGCACAGAGCAAGAAGTTAGAAGTTTTTAACAAAGAGTTAGAAAATATTAAGAACAACCAAAGATGAAGAATACAATAACTGAAATGAAAAATACACTAGAAGGAATCAATAGTAAGCTAAATGATAAAGAGGAACAAATCAGCGAGCTGGAAGATAGAGTAGTGAAAATCACTGAAGCCAAACAGAAAAAAGGAAAAAGAATGAAAAGAAATAAGGACAGTTTAAGAGATCTCTGAGACAACATCAAACATGCTAAGATTCATATTATAGAGGACCCAGAAGGAGAAGCAAGAGAAAGGGGCAAAGAACATATTTGAAGACATAATAGCTGAAAACTTCCCTAATCTAGGAAAGGAAACAGAAATCCAAGTGTAGGAATCACAGAGAGTCCCAAACAGGATCAAACCAAAGAGGAATACACCAAGACACACTGTAATTAAAATGGCAAAAATTAAAGATAAAGAGAGAATATTAAAAGCATCAAGGGAAAATCAACAGGTTACATACAAGGGAACTCCCATAAAGCTATCAGCTGATTTTTCAGCAGAAATTCTGCAGACCAGAAGAGAGTAGCATAATATAGTTAAAGTGTTGAAAAGGAATAACCTACAACTAAGAATAATCTAACTGGCAAGGCTCTTATTCAAAATTGATAGAGAGGTCAAAAGTATTACAGATAAGCAAAAGCAAAAAGAGCAAAACACCAACAAACCAGCTTGACAAGAAATGTGAAAGGTACTTACCTATGCTAAAAAGAAAAAGCCACAACTAGAAACATAAAAATTAGGAAAGGAAAAATCTTATCCAGTAGAGGCAAATATACAGTAAATGTAGAAAATCAACCACATACAAAGCTGGTAGGAAGGTTAAAAGACAAAAGTAGTAAAATCATCTAAATCCAGAATAAGCAGTTAAGGGATTCACAAAATAATTAGACGAAAATAGGATGTCAAAATGAGTAACTGTGAGGGGAGGAGAGTACAAATGCAAGGTTGTTAAAATGCACTTGAAATTAAGAGATCAACAACATAAACAATCATATATATATATATATATATATAGAGAGAGAGAGAGAGAGAGAGAAAGATTTCTATATATAAAACTCATGGTAACCACAAACCAAAAATCTATAATAGATACACACACAAAAATGAGAAAGGAATCCAAATGTAACACAAAAAGATAATCAAATGACAAGAGAACAAACAAAGAGAAAAGGAACCAAAAAACTACAAAAATAACCTCCCCAAAACTAATAAAATGGCAATAAGAACATATATAACAATAATTACTTTAAATGAAAATGAACTAAATTCTCTAATCAAAAGACATAAACCAGCTGATGAGATACAAAAACAAGGCCCATGTATATGCTACCTACAAGGGACTCAATTCAGATTGATAGATATATTCCACACAAATGGAAATCAAAGGAAAGCTGGGATAGCAATATTTATATCAGACAATACCAATTTTAAGACAAAGACTGTTACAAGAGACAAAGAAGGACATTACATAATGATCAAGGGATAAATCCAAGGAGAAACCATAACAATTGTAAATATATATGCACCCAACATAGAAGCACCTAAATTCATAAAGCAGATATTAACAGACATAAAGGGAAAAGTTGACAGCAACACAATAATAGTAGGGAACTTTAACACCCTGCTTACATCAATGGACAGATCATCTAAACAGAAAGTCAATAAGGAAATATTGGCCTTAAATGACACATTAGACCAGATGGACTCAATAGATATACAAAAAAGGGTCAAATCATCAGGAAGATATAACAATTCAAGTACACGTGGAAAATTTTCCAGAATAGATCACACTGTAGGCCATAAAACAAACCTTGGTAAATTTAAGAAAATTGAAATCATCTCAAACAACTATTCTGACCACAATGCTATGAGACTAGAAATCAACTAGAAGGAAAAAAACAGCAAAAAATAGCCCCCACAAACACGTGGAGGCTAAAAATGTATGCTACTAAACAACCAGTGGATCACTGAAGAAATCAAAGAGGAAATTTAAAAATACCTGAGGAGAAATGAAAACTAAAACACAAAAATCCAAAATCTGTGTGATGCAGCAAAAGCAGTTTTAAGAGGGAAGTTTATAGGGATATCTCATGAAACAAGAAAAATCTCAAATAAACAACCTAACCTTATGCCTAAAGTAACTAGAAAAAGAAGAACAAACAAAACCCAGTGTTAGTATAAGGAAAGAAATCCTAGTGATCACAGCAGAAATAAATGAAGTAGAAAGTAAAGAAAAAAAATCAATGAAACTAAGAACTGGTTCTTTGGAAAGATAAAATCAATAAGCCTTTAGCCAGAGTCATCAAGAAAAAGAGATAGAGGACCCAAATCAATAAAACCAGAAATTAAAAAGGAGAAATTACAGACACAACAGAAATACAAAAGAGAATAAGAGATTACTACAAACAACTATATGCCAATAAAATGGACAACCTAGAAAAAATAGACAAATTCCTAGAATTGTAAAATCTCCCAAGACTGAACCAGGAAGAAATAGAAAATATGAACAGGTGAATTATCAGTAATAAAATTGAATCAGTAATTTAAAAAGAAAACTCCCAACAATCAAAAGTCCAGGACCCAATGCCTTCAGAGTGAATTCTACCAAACAATGAGGAGTTAATACCTATCCTGAAACTATACCAAAAAATTATAGAGGAAAGATCACTTTGGAACACCTTCTATGAGACCAGGATCACCCTGACAACAAAATCAGAAAAAGATACCACAGAAAAAGAAAATTACTGGCCACTGTCACTGGTGACCATGGATGCAAAAACCTTCAAGAAAATATTAGCAACTGAATCCAACAATACATTAAAAAGGTCATACACCATGATCAAGTGGGATTTATCCCATTGATGCAAGGTTGGTTCAATATCCACAAATCAATGTGATGTATCACATTAACAAATTGAAGAATAAAAAACATATGATCATCTCAATGGATGCAGAAAAAGCTTTTAACAAAATTCAACATTGATTTATGACTAAAAAGAACTCTCCAGAATATGGGTATAGAGTGAACATACCTCAATGTAATAAAGGCCATATGTGATAAGCCCACAGGTAACATCATACTCTATGGTGAAAAGCTGAAAGCACCACCTCTAAGATAAGAAAAAAGACAAGGATGCCCATTCTCTTCACTTGCACTCAGCATAGTATTGGAACCTACAGATTCAATGCAATCCCTATCAAAATGCCAATGGCATTTTCCACAGAAATAGAACAAATAATTTTAAAATTTGTATGGAAACACAAAAGACCTGGATTAGCCAAAACAATCTTGAGAAAGAAGGACAGAACTGGAGGAATCATGCACCCTGCCTTCAAACTATACTACAAAGCTACAGTAATTGAAAAAGCATGGCACTGGCACAAAACAGACACATAGATCAATGGAACGGAATAGTGAGCTTGGAAATAAACCCACACACCTATGGTCAATTAATCTATGACAAAAGAGGCAAGAATATACAATGGAGAAAAGACAGTTTCTTCAAAAAGTGGTGCTGGGAAAACTAGACAGCTACATGTAAAAGGATGAAAATAAAACATTTTCTCAAACCATATTCAAAAATAAACTCAAAATGGATTAAAGACCTAAATGTAAGATTGGAAACCATAAAACTAGTAAAGAACACAGACAGAACACTCTGTGACATAAACCTTAGCAATATTTTTTGGGATATGTCTCCTGAGGACACCTAATTAAACTTAACAGTTTTGCACAGCAAAGGAAACCACTGACAAAACGAAAAGACAACCTACTGAATGGGAGAAAATATTTGTAAATCATATGACTGACCAGGAGTTGATATCCAATATACATAAAAAATTCATACATGTCAATATCAAAAAAACAAACAAACAACCCTTTGAAAGATGCACTGAAGACCTGAATAGACATTTTTCCAAATAAGACATACAGATAGCCAACAGGCATATGAAAAGATGCTCAACATTGCTAATCATCAGAGAAATGCAAATCAAAACCACAATGAGATAACACCTCACACCTGTCAGAGTGGAGATCATAAAAAAGACAACAAATAATTGGGTATATACCTGAAGAAAATGAAAACATCAGAAAGATACATCCACCCCAATGTTCATAGCAATATTATTTACAATAGCCAAATATGTAAGCAGCCGAAGTGTCCACCAACAGATGAATGGATAAAAAAGATGTGTTTTTGTGTGTGTGTGTATATATATATATATATATATGAATGCTACTCTGCCATAAAAATAGAATGAAATTTTGCCATTTGCCCCAAGATGAATGGACTTGGATGGTATTTTTGCTTAGTGAAATAATCAGATGAGAAAATGCAAGCACTGTATATAATCACTTATATGCTGTATCTAAAAAATAAAACATACTAGTGAATATATCAAAAGATAAAAAGACTCCCAGATATAGAAAACAAAGTAGTGGCTACCAGTGGGGAGAGGGAAGAGGCAGGGGCAAGATAGGGGTAAATGATTAAGTGGTACAAACTACTATGTATAAAATAAATAAGCTACAATGATTTATTGTACAGCACAGGGAATATAGGTAATAAAATAACTATAAATGTAGTATAATCTTTAAAAATTGTGAATTGTACACCTGAAATTTTTATAATATTGTAAATCAACTATACCTCAATTT
The DNA here is from genome assembly GCF_003676395.1 of Aethalodelphis obliquidens. NCBI lineage: Eukaryota > Metazoa > Chordata > Mammalia > Artiodactyla > Delphinidae > Aethalodelphis > Aethalodelphis obliquidens. The sequence continues at coordinate 5,005,492 of NW_020837998.1, forward strand.
TTAAAAAAATGTGCAGAGGTCCTGAATAGGTAGTTTTCCAAAGAAGACATACAGATCACTAACAGGCATGTGAAATGATATTCAATATCACTAACCATGAGGGAAATGCAAAGAAAAAACACAGTGAAGTATCACCTCAAAACTGACAGAATGGCTATCAACAAAAAATAAGAAATAATAAATGTTGACGAGGATGTGGAGAAAATGGAGCCTTCATACACTGTTGATGGGGATGTAACTTGGTATAGTCCAAGAGGCTTGTCTGCTCACCCCCTGGGATGGGTGGGGGCTGGGAGCTGAGGCTCAGGCTTTGGAGGACAGATCCCAGAGGGAGGACTGGGGATGGATGTGTGAACACAGCCTGAAGGGGGCTAGTGTGTCACAGCTAGCAGGGAGGGAGTCTGGGAAAATGTCTGGAACTGCCTAAAAGGCAAGAGACCATTATTTTGGGGTGCCCAAGAAGAGGAGATTCAGAGCACTGCCTAAACGAGTTTCAGAGATGGGCGTGAACCACAGCTATCAGCGTGGACAACAGAGGCGAGCATGAAACACTAAGGCTGTTGCTGCAGCCACCAAGAAGCCGGTGTGTAAGCACAGGTCACTATCCACACCTCACCTCCATGAGCCTGTGCAGCCTGCCACTGCCAGGGTCCTGTGATACAGGGACAAATTCTCTGGAGAAAACATGGCGGGCCTCAGGCTGTTGCAAGTCACACCAGCCTCTGCCACCACAGGCTCATCCCTCATTCCGTACCCCTCCCTCACCCCAGCCTAAGTGAGCCACAGCAACCTAATCAGCCGCTACTTTACCCCCTCCTCTCCAGGTGGGGAACAGACACCTTCAGGCGACCTACACACAGAGGCAGGGCCAGATCCAAACCTGAATCCCAGGAGCCGTGCGAACAAAGAAGAGAAAGAGAAATTTCCCCCAGCAGCCTCAGGAGCAGCGGAATAAATCTCCACAATCAAAGTGATGTACCCTGCATCTGTGGAATATGTGAATACACAACAAATCGTCCCAAAATTGAAGCGGTGGACTTTGGGAGGAACTATAGACTTGGGGTTTGCTTTCTACAACTAATTTGTTTCTGGTTTTATGTTTATATTAGTTTAGTATTTAGAGCTTATAATCATTGGTAGATTTCTTTACTGATTTGGTCGCTCTCATCATTTTATATATATATATATATATATATATATATATTTCATTTTTCTCTTTTTGTTAGTATGTACATGCATGCTTCTTTCTATGATTTTGTCTGTAGAGCTTTGCTTTACCATTTGTCCTAGGGTTCCAGCTGTCCATTTTATTTTTAATTTTTATTGTTTTTAGTATAGTTTTTAGCACTTGTTATAATTGGTGGATTTGCTTTCTGGTTTGGTTGCTCTCTTCTTTCTTTCTCTTTCTTTCTTTTAATTACTTTTTTTTTTTTTGCGGTACGCGGGCGTCTCACTGTTGTGGCTTCTCCCATTGTGGAGCACAGGCTCCGGATGCACAGGCTCAGCAGCCATGGCTCATGTGCCTAGCTGCTCCGTGGCATGTGGGATCTTCCCAGACTGGGACATGAACCCGTATCTCCTGCATCAGCAGGCAGACTCTCAACCACTGCACCATCAGGGAAGCCCTAATTACCTTTTTATTTTTAATAATTTTTATCTATGTTAATAACTTTATTATATTTATTTTTTCTTTCTGTCTATCTTATTTTTTCTCACTTTTCTTCTGAGCCATGTGGTTGACAGTCTCTTGGTGCTCTGGCCAGTGTCAGGCCTGAGCCTCTGAGGAGGGAGAGCCGTGTTCAGGACATTGGTCCAACAGAGACCTCCTGGCACCATGTAATATCAAATGACAAAAGCTCTCCCGGAGATCTCCATCTCATCATTAAGACCCAGCTCCACTCAACGACCAGCAAGCTAAAAGGCTGGACACCGGATGCCAAACAACTAGCAAGACAGGAACACAACCCCACCCATTAGAAGAGAGGCTGTGCAAAATCATAGTAAGTTCACAGACACCACAAAACACACTGTTGGACATGGTAGTGCTGACAAGAAAGACAAGATCCAGCCTCATCCACCAGAACACAGGCACAAGTTCCCTCCACCAGTAAGCCTACACAACCCACTGAACCAACCTTACCCACTGGAGACAGACACCAAAAACAACGGGAACTACGAACTTGCAGCCTGTGAAAAGGATACCCCAAACACAGTAAGTTAAGCAAAATGAGAAGACAGAGAAATACACAGCAGATGAAGGAGCAAGATAAAAAGCCACCAGACCAAACAAATGAAGAGGAAATAGGCAGTCTACCTGAAAAGGAATTCAGAGTAATGATAGTAAATATGATCCAAAATCTTGGAAATAGAATGGAGAAAATACAAGAAATATTTAACAAGGACCTAGAAGAACTAAAGAGCAAACAAAAACTGATGAACATTACAATAAATGAAATTAAAAATTCTCTAGAAGGAATCAATAGCAGAATAACTGAAGCAGAATAACAGATAAGTGACCTAGAACATAAAGTAGTGGAAATAACTACCACAGAGCAGAATAAAGAAAAAACAATGAAAACCATTGGGGAGAGTCACAGAGAACACTGGGACAATAATAAATGCACCAAAATTCGACTTATGGGGGTCCCAGGAGAAGAAGAGAAAAAGTAAGGGATTGAGAAAATATTTGAAGAGAATATAGTTGAAAACTTCCCTAATATGAGAAAGGAAATATTCACCAATTCCAGGAAGCACAGAGAGTCCCATTCAGGATAAATCCAAAGAGAAACACGTCAAGACACATATTAAGCAAACTATCAAAAATTAAATACAGAGAAAAAATATTGAGAGTAGCAAGGGAAAAACAACAAATAACATACAAGGGAATCCCTATAAGGTTAACAGCTGATCTTTCAGCAGAAATTCTGCAAGCCAGAAGGGAGTGGTAGGACATATTTAAAGTGAAGAAAGGGGAAAACCGACAACCAAGATTACTCTACACAGCAAGGATCTCATTCAGATTTGATGGAAAAATTAAAACCTTTAGAGACATGCAAAAGCTAAGAGAGTTCAGCACCACCAAACCAGCTCTACAACAAATGCTAAAGGAACTTCTCTAGGCAGGAAACACAAGAGAAGGAAAAGACCTACAAAAACAAACCCAAAACAATTCAGAAAATGGTAATAGGAACATATATATCGATAACCAACTTAAATGTAAATGGATTAAATGCTCCCACCAAAAGACATAGACTGGCTGAATGGATACAAAAACAAGACCCATATATATGCTGTCTACAAGAGACCCACTTCAGACCTAGGGACACATACAGACTGAAGGTGAGGGGATGGAAAAAGATATTCCATGCAAATGGAAATCAAAATCAAGTTAGAGTAGCAATTCTCATATCAGACAAAATAGATGTTAAAACAAAGACTATTACAGGAGAAAAAGAAGGACACTACTAAATCAACAAGGGATCAATCCAAGAAGAAGAAATATTTATGCTTCCAACATAGGAGCACCTCAATATCTAAGGCAAATGCTAACAGCCATAAACTGTTAAATCACAGTAACACAAAAATAGTAGGGAATATTAACACCTCACTTTCACCAATGGACAGATAATCCAAATTGCAAATAAATAAGGAAACCCAAGCTTTAAATGATACATTAAACAGGAGGGACTTAATTGATATTTATAGGACATTCAGACAAAAACAACAGATTACACTTTCTCTCAAGTGCTCATGGAACATTCTCCAGGATAGATCATATTTTGGGTCACAAATCAAGCCTTGGTAAATTTAAGAAAATTGAAATTGCATCAAGTATCTTTTCTGACCACAATGTTATGAGACTAGATATCAATTACAAGAAACAGTCTGTGAAAACTACAAACAGATGGAGGCTAAACAATACATTACTAGATAACCATGACATCACTGAAGAAATCAAAGAGAGAGTCAAAAAATACCTAGAAACAAATGACAATGAAAACACAATGACCCAAAACCTGTGGGATGCAGCAAAAGCAGTTCAAAGAGGGAAGTTTATAGCAATACAATCTACCTCAAGAAACAAGAAACATCTCAAATAAACAATCACAACTTACACCTAAAGCAATTAGAGAAAGAAGAACAAAAAAGCCATAGTTAGCAGAAGGAAAGAAATCATAAAGATCAGATCAGAAATAAATGAAAAAGAAATGAAGGAAATGATAGTAAAGATCAATAAAACTAAAAGATGGTTATTTGAGAAGGTAAACAAAATTGATAAACCATTAGCCAGACTCACCAGGAAAAAAAGGGAGAGGACTCAAATCAATAGAATTAGAAATGAAAAAGAAGTAACAACTGACACTGCCAAAATACAAAGGATCATGAAAGCAACTATATGCCAATAAAATGGACAACCTGGAAGAAATGGACACATTCCTTTGAAAAGCACAACATTCTGAGACTGAACCAGGAAGAAAGAGAAAATATAAACAGACGAATAACTAGCACTGAAATTGAAACTGTGATTAAAAATCCTCCAACGTACAAAAGCCAAGGACCGGATGCCTTCACAGGTGAATTTTATCAAACATATAGAGAATAGCCAACACCTATGCTTCTCAAAGTCTTCCAAAATATAGTAGAGGGAGAAACACTACCAAACTCATTCTATGAGGCCACCAACACCCTGATACCAAAACCAAAGATGTCAGAAAGAAAGAAAACTACAGGCCAATATCACTGATGAACATAGATGCAAAAATCCTCAATAAAATACTAGCAAACAGAATCCAACAGCACATTAAAAGGGTCATACACCACGATCAAGTGGGGTATATCCCAGGAATGCAAGGATTCTTCAATATATGCAAATCTATCAATGTGATACACCATATTAACAAATTGAAGGAGAAAACCCATATGATCACCTCAATAGATGCAGAAAAAGCTTTTGACAAAATTCAACACCCATTTATGATAAAAACCCTGCAGAAAGTAGGCATAGAGGGAATTTACCTCAACATAATAAAGGCCATATATGACAAACCCACAGGCAACATCATTCTCAGTGGTGAAAAATTGAAACCATTTCTGCTAAGATCAGGAACAAGACAAGGTTCCCCACTCTCAGCACTCTTATACAATATAGTTTGGAAGTTTTAGCCACAAAAAATCAGAGAAGAAAAAGACATACAAGGAATCCAAATCAGAAAAGAAGAAATAAAACTGTTACTGTGTACAGTTGACATGATATTATACATAGAGTGTCTTAAAGATGTTACCAGAAAAATACTAGAGCTAATCAATGCATTTAGTAGAGTAGCAGGATACAAAATTACTGCACAGAAATCTCTTGCAATCCTATACACTAATGATGAAAAATCTGAAAGAGAAATTAAAGAAACACTTCCATTTACCCTTGCAGCAAAAAGAATAAAATACCTAGGAATAAACCTACCTAAGGAGACAAAAGACCTGTATGCAGAAAACTATAAGACACTGATGAAAGAAATTAAAGACGATACAAACATATGGAGAGATATACCATGTTATTGGATTGGAAGAATCAACATTGTGAAAATGACTATACTACCCAAAGCAATCTACAGATTCAATGCAATTCCTATCAAACTACCAATGGCATATATCATAGAACTAGAACAAAACATTTCACAATTTGTATGCAAGCAACAAAGACCATGAATAGCCAAAGCAATCTTAGGAAAGCAAAACTGAGCAGGAGGAATCAGGCTCCCTGTCTTCAGACTATACTACAAAGCTACAGTAATCAAGACAATATGGTTCTGGCACAAAAACAGAAATACAGATCAATAGAACAGGATAGAAAGCCCAGAGATAAACCCATGCACATATGGTCACTTTGTCTTTGATAAAGGAGGCAAGAATATATGATGGTGAAAAGGCAACCTCTTCAATAAGTGGTGCTGGGAAAACTGGACAGCTACATGTAAAAGAATGAAATTAGAACAATCTCTAACACCATACACAAAAATAAACTCAAAATGGATTAAAGACCTAAATGTAAGGTCAGACACTATCAAACTCTTAGAGCAAAACATAGGCAGAACACTCTATGACATAAATCACAGCAAGATACTTTTTGACCCACCTCCTAGAGAAATGGAAATAAAAACAAATGGGACCTAATGAAACTTAAAAGCTTTTGCACAGCAAAGGAATCCATAAACAAGATGAAAAGACAACCCTCAGAATGGGAGAAAATATTTGCAAATGAAGCAACTGACAAAGGATTAATCTCCAAGATTTACAAGCAGCTCATGCAGCTCAATAACAAAAAAACAAACAACCCAATCCAAAAATGGGCAGACGACCTAAATAGACATTTCTCCAAAGAAGATATACAGATTGCCAACAAACACATGAAAGAATGCTCAACATCATTAATCATTAGAGAAATGCAAATCAAAACTACAATGAGATCTCATCTCACACCGGTCAGAATGGCCATCATCAAAAAATCTACAAACAATAAATGCTGGAGAGGGTGTGGAGAAAAGGAAACACTCTTGCACTGTTGGTGGGAATGTAAATTGATACAGCCACTATGGTGAACAGTATGGAGGTTCCTTAAAAAACTAAAAACAGAACTACCATACGACCCAGCAATCCCACTACCGGGCATATACCCTGAGAAAACCATAATTCAAAAAGAGTCATGTACCAAAATGTTCATTGCACCTCTATTTACAATAGCCAGGACGTGGAAACAACCTAAGTTTCCATCAACAGATGAATGGATAAATAAGATGTGGCACATATATACAATGGAATATTACTCAGCCATAAAACGAAATGAAATTGAGTTATTTGTAGTGAGGTGGATGGACCTAGAGTCTGCCATACAGAGTGAAGTAAGTCAGAAAGAGAAAAACAAAACTGCTGACACATATATATGGAATCTAAGAAAAAAAAATAAGGTCATGGAGAACCTAGGGGTACGATGGGAATAAAAACACAGACCTACTAGAGAATGGACTTGAGGATATGGGGAGGGGGAAGGGTAAGCTGTGACGAAGTGAGAGAGTGACATGGACATATATACACTACCAAACGTAAAATAGATAGCTAGTGGGAAGCAGCCGCATAGCACAGGGAGATCAGCTCAGTGCTTTGTGACCACCTAGAGGGGTGGGATAGGGAGGGTGGGAGGGAGATGCGAGAGGGAAGAGATATGGGAACATATGCATATGTATAACTGATTCACTTTGTTATAAAGCAGAAACTAGCACACCATTGTAAAGCAATAAAGATGTTAAAAAAAAGAATTAAAAAAAGAAGATGTGACACGTATATACAATGGAATACTACTCAGCCACAAAAAGAAACAAAATTGAGTTATATGTAATGAGGTTGACGGACCTAGTGACTGTCATACAGAGTGAAGTAAGTCAGAAAGAGAAAAACAAATAACGTATGCTAACACATTTATATGGAATCTAAAAAAAAAACAAGTTTCTTAAGAACCTAGGGACAGGACAGAAATAAAGATGCAGATGAGGAGAATGGACTTGAGGACACGGGAGGGGGAGGGGTAAGCTGGGATGAAGTGAGAGTGTGGCATGACATATATGTACTACCAAATGTAAAACAGGTAGCTGGTGAGAAGCAGCAACCCAGTACAGGGAGATTAGCTCAGTGCTTTGTGACCACCTAGAGGGGTGGGATAGAGAGGGTGGGAGGGAGTCACAAGAGGGAGGAGATATGGGCATATATTTATATGCATAGCTGATCCACTGTGTTATACAGCAGAAACTATCACACCACTGTAAAGCAATTATAAGCCAGTAAAGTTGTTAAAAAAATAAAATAAAAAGAAAGTTCCAATAAAAAAAAATAGCTCAATTAAAAAATGAAAGAGATCCCTAAAAATGAATCAATAATGGTAGAGTTTCAGAATATTTGAGAAGCTATGAGGTAGAATTTTTACGGCCAGAAGGTTGTTAACTGTGCATCCAAATTCACACAGAACCAGTTCAGTGTGATGTGTATGAACTTATGCTTTAGAGTCAAACAGATGTGTATTTGAATCCAGGCTCCATCAAGTACTTTATGACCTTCAATTTATTTAACCTCTGTTTTACTCAACAGTATAACTGGGATGGCAATAGGTTGTGTCTATAGGCTTTCAATTGGTATTAAAAGTAAATGTATATAAATCCCAGGCACATGTCGTATTAGTCGTTATTATTAACCTTATGATTAGTTTTTCACCAGAAATTTCAATTCTACCAGCTTCTATACTGTATATTTTCTACTACCCAGGGCCTACTTATAAAGTGCTTTGTGATCTTGAAGTGTTTCAAACAGCACCTGGAACACTGCAAGTGTTAAGTACTATTTAAGTGTCTGCAAAATAAATAAATAAAATAAGCTGTCTTGTATAGGAAAGAGTTGAAGTTTAGGGGGTATCCCTGGACCAATTTTTCTCTTCTATTATTATAGTAGAATATTGAGCTTATTGCCAAAGGGCTTTGAAGAAGGTAAGGGATCAGATCTTTACTCTACTCTGATTTGTTTCCCTGCTTCAAACCTTTGTCCTGAACTACTTGATCTTATATTACTATTGAAAAATCTTTCAGGGGTGCAGTCGTTTTAGGAAAAATGAGTATAGAGGGCTAGAACAAGTTAAGAGACTGAGCTATTTGAGAACAGCAACCATGTTGACTTCTCCTTTTATGCCTAGGGCTGAGGCTTTGCTTGATAAATGAATTATCACCACAATGAATGAACGAATAAATAAATGAATGAATGAATGAAATAGGAAAAGGACTCAGTTTTGAACAGATAAGAATATTGTAGCAAGTTTATGGATAATGGAACTTTTCACAAATGAATTATTACATGCTCTATTGCTCAAAGCAGCTTCATTCTACTGGACCTTTTTTTTTTAAGTAAATAGAAACAGTATGAATATAACTGATTTCTAAACTACGAGGTATAAAATTAATAAGTTACAAAGATGTAATATACAGCACAGGGAATATAGTCAATATTTTGTAACTTTATATGGAGTATAATCTATAAAAAGATCGAATTGCTATGTTGTACACCTGAAACTAATATATAAGTCAACTATACCTCAAAGAGATAATGGATTTTCCTATTTATAATGTCTTTAATTTAATTAATATGCTAATGATGATTGTAAGAAAGCTGCTGCATCATCTCTTTATATTGACACTACTCAAGTCAAAAAGATAGTTTGTATTTGATCGATAATATTAGGATATGTCATAGAGTCTAAAGAACTTCCTGCTATACTGTATATCTTATTTTTATTTTTCCCCAATGCCTAACAGAGTCCCTAGCACATAGTTGTTTAAAAAAATGTTTATTGAATAAAAATATTAAATTATAATAAGACCTAAATATCAAAATAAAATAGCCTTAAGAATATCCAATAAATTATAGGCTATGGGTCAGTTATTTGTCTTTTGAAATAAACTATGTAAATATCTCATTCAAAGGTGTTAAAAGGTATAATTAAACATATTAACATATTGGCTTATTATGCTACAGAATTGTAAGAGAAAACACATTCCTTTAATTACAGTGTTTAAATATTATTCTTTTTTTAACACTGCTCCCATTCAAGGCAACATTCATCATTAAAAATAATAATTTTTGTCAATTTTATTTTTCCTCTCTTTTAACATAAAAACAGGAAATATTTTGCTATTTCCTACCAGGAATAATAATAGAAGGATCTAGGTTTAAGTAATATTCTCCATCTCTCATTTATCTTTATAATTCACATTTCACAAGTGTACTTCTCTTGTATTAACACTTTGAAGGGCTTCAAAGAAGGTACCCCTTCCAACTAGAAATTAGTGGAGAACACTGTCCTATACTCTGATTCATGATATTATGAATTTCCTTGAAAAAAGTCACCATTTATATGTATATGTATAGCTGATTCACTTTGCTGTACAGTAGAAACTAACACAACATTTTAAAGCAACTATACTCCAATAAAAAGTTTTAAAAAGTCACCATTTTTTGGTGGGCTAGCATTTCAAATGGTGTACTTTTCTTTTTTTTTTCCTTTTTTAATAGTAAGCATTTGTCTTTATACTACAAATTGTTCAAAACAGTGTCTTCTCTCATATTATAGTGCTTTCCCACTAGGTAGAACCAGAAGTTATAGTCCCACACCCTAAGGGTGGCTGACTTATTTCAAAAGCTCCACTAGAGCTTCCCTGGTGGCACAGTGGTTGAGAGTCCGCCTGCTGATGCAGGGGACATGGGTTCGTGCCCCGGTCCAGAAAGATCCCACATGCCACGGAGCAGCTGGCCCCATGAGCCATGGCCGCTGAGCCTGTGCGTCCGGAGCCTGTGCTCCGCAACGGGAGAGGCCACAACAGTGAGAGGCCCGTGTACCGAAAAAAACAAAACAAAACAAAACAAAACAAAACTCCACTAAAAGAAAGCTTTCAAATTTGTTTCATGCTGTCTGCTGGAAATGACAAGAAAGGGAATAGTTTGAGCCTAATGTTCAAATCAGTCACTCAGCTTTTCACATATCTCTTGTGGATGATGCTGTTCATTTTATTTGATAAATTATACAATGCCAAAAAGCAAGAGAACATCTCAAAGTACTTTTCTCTTACGGGAGACTAGCTGATAAAGTATGACATAACTTTAATATTGTGCCTTCTTCCAAGGTAAAGATTTCTACAGTAGTTTTCATATAAAGCATCCTTGAGCTAAGTCGCGCTTAGTCAATTATGGGGCAACTTCTAATGGTGATAGAAACAAACTTCGTAGTAGTAATATAGTGGCAGCAGCAGCAAATAAATAGGGTATGAAGAAAGTAAAATGGAAAGAATGATATATGCTTCTTGAAGGAGTTTAAACTTATTGCCTATACTTGGACTCAGATATTTGTTGCTTGATTAACTGGGTAAATGGCTTGCTCTCATGGACTTTGTAAAAACATGATAAATGCTGACTTAAGTGTTTGAAATTGCATCATAAGCTACATTAAATTTTAAAATACTAAAGGATGGTAGTAGTATCAGAAATTACTGCCTTTCACCTTTTTAAAATTTGTATTTTATCTTATTTTTAAATTGTATTTATTTATTTTTGCTAAAGGTTGATCTTATAGCTAATTAGCTAATTTTGGCAAGGAAGATAGAGTGTTGGGTCCTGAATCTTAGCTCTGATTTTCCAGGTTAAGGCATGTAGTATTTCATATAAATACCAGTATAGAATAACTGCACTCCAGCTACTTATTAGGGAAGATCATCTTGAGCTCTATTGTTCAATATTATAAAACAACTTTAGGTGAGAAATATATACATTATTTAGGTAGTATTGTCTGAAGACTATGCTGTCCATTCATTCCTCAAGATGTGGTCAGTTCTGCCATAACATTTTTTTGAAGACATGAATTTGTTCCAACACAATTGGTATATTAAGGAACAATTTGAGCATTGAGAGAATTTCACATTTGATTATAGTCCAAAAGTCATTAGGTGAACACAGAAAACTGTGCTCAGTGTAAAAATACATAGGCACACGTCTCATAAATCGATCAGCTACTTTAGTTCACCACATATATCATCCTACAATATTTTGTTTTGGCATTCTTTTGAAATTGTGAGCATCTTTATATTTTAAAATATCAACTTCCACAGCATGGATAAGTGTCTTAGTTCAAAAACACCAAGCAGTGCATGAAAAGGAAAATTTTAAGTATTGAGGAGAAGTTTGAAATTATAAAGTGTTTAGAAAGAAAATAACTGAAAGAACATGTGATGTCTTCCAAGCAACAGTGAGAAAGGAATCCACTTTGTCACCCGTCAGTGACTAAGTGCAAAAACAAAAGAAATGTCTATGCTGTGTTGTATAATAGAAAATATATTTGGTTTCTGTCCAAGATTCCTGGCACAGGGCTCCTAAAACCCTTGGGATTTACTGAGTAATAGTAGTGTATTTTGTTATTCATAATGAGCTCTTCTTGATCACAGCTGAGTTTATGTTAGTGAAGTGACTTAGAATGAGGTCCTTAGATAGTCTCAAGATGGTTCAGGTCACCAGAAAGACCAAGTGATTTGAGAGTTGGAACTTTCAGCCCCAGTCCTTGACTTTGGGGTACAGGGAGGACTGGAGATCGTGCTCTATAAGAACTCTTGAACAATTAGATTCAAGAAGCTTCTAGGTTGATGAACAAATCAAAGTTTTAAAAGGGTAGTGCACTCAAAGAGGGCATGGAAGCTGCATTTCACACAGCCCCAAACCTTCCTAAGCATTTTTCCATTTAGCAGTTCCTGAGTTGTATCCTTTATAATAAACCAGTAAAGTGTGTTCCTGAGTTCTGGGAGCTATTCTAACAAATTGTCAAACCTGAGGATGAGGTCATGGGAACCCCTACTTATAGCAGGTCAGTCAGAAGTCTGGCTGGTCCCTACGACTTATCACTGGCATCAGAGGTGGAGAAAGTCTTGTGGGATCTGATTCTAACTCTAGGTAGTGCCAGAATTGAATTGAATTGTTGGACCCCCAGTTAGTGTTGGAGAATCAGAGAATTGGTTGTCGGTATGGAAAAAAAACTCATACAGGCTGGAAAAACTTCAAGTACTGCTATAGAGTCAGGAACAACAAGGCCTAAAGAAACTGAGAAAGTGAAAAATATTATCAAGTGTATAATAGACCAAAAAACACAACAACTGGGAATAAATTTTCTCACAAAGAGAACAGACTATCTATACACAACGGCCTTAAATAGAAATCATCAAATCCTGCAGATGTGATGTCTTTTAATCTTAGTGGTGGCAACCTTATGGTTTGAAGCATATCTACAATTCTCAAAGCCTTTAGCTGTCAGACAAAGCCATGAGTGCAGATGAGAAATCTACAAAATAATTTCCAGCAGTGATACATAAGTTAATCTATACAGTAGACCAAATTTTCAATTTTGGATAAATGAGTATTATAAACTCATGCCTTAAAGAGCTACAGGAAGGGTTTGAAGAACACTTAAATGCCGAGCAACATGGTCAGGATGTAAGACTGGAAAAGATTTTTAGCTGTGGTGTTTGGCAACAATTCCAAACTCAGTAAAATGAGTCATACCCATCAAAATCTGATGCTACAACTTTCCATGTGATTTCAGATAATCCCTCCATGCAACCTCACAATGACTCACAAGCTGCAACTCTTCTGAAACCCATTTCCACAAGAAAACTTCAGATCTTTTTCAAGGTAAGGTGCCATATTTATTGTAGCATTTATGTATTTTATATTTTAACCATTTAACCTATGTAAAACTGTGCTACCATATTTATTAAGTTCCTATTATTTGTTTGTTTTTTTAAATGTGTTATTAACAAAGTGTTTCAATGTTGTGCCCCCAACCCAATTTTTTGCCATGAGCCCTGTGATTTATACTGTGCAATTTTGAAAAATGTGAGTTTTAGGGTACAATAAGTCCTGTGATACCAGAACTGACTATACTTTAAAATCTATCCCTAGAGGAAGCCAGATAACCAGAGAGCTGTGTGATGGAGCCAAACCATTTTGATTTCTCAAATAATGGCTTTCTCAAAATGGCTCTTTGGCCATTGGTAATCAACTACATTATAAGAAACTATCCTCTGAAACTCATCGTTCTATTTACTGTGAGAATGTTGGTGGGTATGGTGTTCACTACATTACACAGTATTCTCTTTATGGTGACCCACAAAAGGAATTTCACTCTGGCCTCAGGCCCAGGAAGAATTATGCTTCTCTTGAAAAACTAGTTTGCTTTTATTTTTATGTATACTGAGACTTTCAAGGGAGTGTCTTAATAGAACTCAATGAATACTCTTAAATGAATAAATGTGTCTTTTAAACTAACTGTGTTTCCTTCTCCACTTTGGCTGTTAAAATACAGAGAGTCAAATTTGTGAATGTTTTCTAGCAAGTGTACAGGACTTCATAGCACATATTTTGTTACTGCATTGTATCTTTTCTATCCTATTTTCCTTTAGTACAGATGTTATTACTCCACTATTTTTAAATTTTATTTTATCTTGTATCTACATTTAAAATAATCTAACTCTTTCTTAAACAAGCTGAAGTATACTAAAATGGAGTAGTAATAATAATAATAAGTACTAGCACTAAGGTATGACTCTGTTCTCTGAAAAACAAAGGACAATTTACATAAAGTTTCAAAACATAAAACAATACTAAAATGGATAGACATATGAAAAAGCATATAGAGTAGAATGTCAAGGGTAAAATCTAGAAAGTGTGTATGCAAGTATTGATTATATAATTCATTCAGATTTGCTGAATGTTTGAAATATTTCTTAAAAATTTTGGAAAAAATATAAAATTATTTAGTAATGCATATATGTGTATTAAAAGGATAAATATTGTTTATTGATGCGAACTATTAATTCAGCATAGGAGTTACTTCATGTTGGTAGGTAGAGAGGAAATATATTCAGTAAGAGGCTTACAGAGAGGGTGCTTCCAGTAGTTTTGTACATTTTTATTTTTTAAGCTGGGCAGTGGACTAGAGGAAAATCTTGATGGAAGAGGGGAACTGAACAGAAACAAAGTCATAATTTGGAATATATGGAAGGGAGTGCAAAGGGCATTCCCCAATAGGGATATTTACCTATGGAAACAATATGAATTTTTTCCAAGACTACATGTCTTAGCTATAGTAAGGTACCACTATATGCATGTGTGGACATCATTTTGATGTGTTAAAGGCAATTCCTCTGGTCTCAGTCTTAGATGAAAGGACCTAGTAAGCCACAGAGGGAGTTAATAAAAGAATCTACCTCTTTCCTATTATGTTTTTCAAATGTTCAACTTATTTTACAATGGGGTGATTTGCAGGAAGAAAATCATTGCTTTTGGCCCATCCTCCAAACCAAAATCATCATTAAAATATTCTGAGCTGAGCTCATAATAAAGGTTTCTCACTTGTATATTTCAACTATAACTAATCATTGGCTTAAACTTTACTTGAAAATTTGTGTAATTGCTGACAGTCTAAATAAGTAGCACTCTGACTAATGAACAAGTTACAAGTCTATTAAGAAATCCTATTTTCATAGATTCTGCAGATGCAGCAGCAGAAATCTGCTAGAGGAGACTAATGCTAACAATCCTTCTGAGGTATTTCTGAACTGACATTTTATTGGATTACAGTTGCACAAATTGTGTCAAGTTCACTAGGATTAAGCCACAGGAGAGAACAGTTTATTTATTTATTTTGTTCCTAAGTGATTCCTGAGAAGGAGAATAAAATCCTAAACCAGAGTAAATATAGGCTTTTCAGATCATGTATGTAACAACTGGAAATCATGAGTATTTTCTCTCCCTACTCTCCCACACACAGAAAATACATAGTTTCAAGTAACTATGCCCAGTAACTTGAAAAGGGGATAAATTTAAATATTTTTCATATAAATAATGTAGTCTAATGTGACTAAGAGTGCAAACATAAAAAGGAAAGAGTGATTGGTCTGAAACCTTTAATAATAGCCCCTATTTCAAAGTCCTTGGCCAGCAATTTAAATACACATGACAAGCATTCTAATCACTATGCTACCAATTTCTTTTAAAGTTAAAAATTCCTCACTGTACTTTATAGCATATTTTACTATGTGTACTTAGGAACTAGACAAGACTGGCTAAACTGATTTTTTCTCTGACCTTTACTACTGTAGAATCAAAACAATTTAGTCCATTTTTAACTCATTTGAGAACACTGTAAACATTATTCAAGAGGCTTAGTCCTGGTCTCAACCATGACCTTCGAAGCTGATAGGGAACAACCACAAAAAAAGCCAGTTTTAGCCATTTAAAAGAAAGAGAAAAACATGTCTCTCATCCTCTTGAAACAGAAAGGGATACTTCCATACATTTAAATTTTTTACTATTTTGAGGCAAAATTATTTTGCTCTGCTGAGATAACCCAATCTCAGACCAAGTTATTGAATAAAACAAAAGCCTAAGCTTCTGAAATACACTTTGGGTAAGGTAATTGACATAAATTACTTAAAAATACGTATGGCAAAAAAGGGCTAAAGATTAATTAATAAATCATTAGAAATATTTGACTATATCTAATCTACAGATGAACAACACTGAATTATGGAACAGTGTTTCATTTTTAACTGGTATTATAATTGTTAAGGTCAATCAGTGTCTTAAAATGAATTTCCTATTACTTATAACTGGAAACCAGAAAATCACCCTGCACCATTATCAAAGTACAAGTATTTAAATTGAAGACATTCATATATTAAGCCATTAAACTTTTATCCCCTGAAAACACACAAGCTGTGGTAGGCAGAATAATGGCCTCCCTAGTATGTCCACATCCAAACAATGGAACCTGGGAATGTTTCCTTACATGGCAAAAGGGATTTTGCAATGTGATCTTAATAGGAGAACATTATCCTGAATTATCTGAGTGAGCTCAATGTAATCACAAGGGTCCCTAAGGAGCCAGGACGGTCAGAAATAGAGACAGGGATGCTATTACGGAAGCAGAGGTCAGATTGATGTGGGACCACATGCGAGAAATGTAGGTGGCCTCCAGAAACTGGAAAAGTCAAGGAAATTGATTCTCCCCTATGTTCTCCAGAAGGAATACAGCCCTACCAACACCTTGGTTTCATCTTAGTGAAACTTTCTTTCTGTCTTATTATCTCTAGAACTGTAAGATAATAAATACATTTGTGTTGTTTAAGGCAGTAAGTTTGTGGTAATTTGTTACAGCAGAATAGAAAATTAATACATGAGCACAGATATTTACCACAAAATGTTTTTTACTTTGGAGTTATGATGTCACAGACAGTATTTATGTGGAAAAAATAAAACCTCAGTAGCAATAACTGACATGCCTCAAAACTGCATAATCAATGATAATGATTATGAAAATAATAATTAATAAAAATATTGGATAGTCATTTAATGGTTTTCTATATGCACACATAAACTCAATTCATTCACACCTAGTCATACATGGGACATATGTGATAAACAAAATCAACATCCCAATTTCTGGATGATCCAAGAAACAGATCCCATGAATGTATCCTTGTCCCACCACACAACTCCCAATGCCCCCCCACCACAGTTAAATGTTTTCAATTTGAATCCATTAGTGCCTTTAGAAACCTTAAACAAACAAACAAAACAACAAAAATATGTATATATATGGGGGAGCACTCTGTTCTATATGAATTGAAATAAAAAGAATATTAACATCAAGATTAAGAGAGGGAAGCCCAACACATTTCTGGATTTATCCCATGATGACTATTTCAGTATTTTAGATAAAATACTAAATATCCATTTTCTAAAACTAAAGCAAACAAAGTAACAACTACAACAAAAAGCAACAACAACATGTGCCCCGTGCTTTTATGGACAACATTGTTCTCTGAAGTATTGAATATAACATTCAGTATCTTGAAGTCTCTAAAAATCAAATTGATTACATTTGTAAAATAAAGATAAGATATAGTTATCAACATGAGTTAGCTAATAGAATTGAACTGGGTATCCCCCTAAATTCCCACTGAAAGTGTAATACATCTTTGATGCATTTGAATGAAATTATATTCAGTACAAGATCTACATTTTAAAATTCAATCCAAAGATTTGAATTGCTGAGATTAATACAAGAGTGAATAATTTAAATCAGGATTTTACCCCAATGTTTTAGAGTTAATCAATATCTACACAAATGTGACAAAGCGATACATCACAAGCATATAATGAAACCTGAGATTTTTTTCCATTAATGATAATGACTTAACATTTGTTGAATTTTTACTCAGTGTCAGGCACTGGAGTAAGCAATGTAATGCATTATTTTATTTAATGAAGATACAATTACTCTCCACACTTTACCAATGAGGAAACTAAGAAACAGTAAGGACAAGAGGCAGTATTCTAGCCTAGGTCTACCTTATGCCCAAGTTTTTGTTCTTAACCACCTTGATGTAATACATCCTGCACTATTTCTGGTAGGTTTGGGTGACCCATTTAAAATTTTATCTATTTTCACAGTTATCAGTAACATACTGTAGTAAGTTTCTTGACCATAGAGTTATATTCCAGAAATATAATACATCTAAAGGAAACTAAGGACAAGTTATTTGTCTGATAAGAGCTGGAACCAGAGCGTGAAACCTGGCCTTTCTCTTATGCTCTTAAGCATTCTGCTCTATTGTCTCAATTCAGTTTACCTAGTACTTACTATGGACGAACATTTGTGATCTTAGCTCTGGTGGCTCCAGGATACAGAAAAAAAGAATTGCATACTGCCCCTATTCTTAAGAAGGTTATGAGTTGATATATTCCTCATAATTTCCCTGGGAAAGGCCTATGAGCCTATATCATGTATTTCTTGTTTTTTTTTTTTTTTACACCATGATAAATTCAGTATTTGCTCTCCTTTACTTCCAGAAAGATATTTTACTTTTTTAAAAATTATGCTTCTAGGATGCTATTTGGCAGTTGCCAACATAACAAAATTTAGGTCACTTTTTTTTTAAACATCTTTATTGGAGTATAATTGCTTTACAATGGTGTGTTAGTTTCTGCTTTATAACAAAGTGAATCAGCTATACATATATATCATATATCCCCATATCTCCTCCCTCTTGTGCCTCCCTCCCACCCTCCATATACCACACCTCTAGGTGGACACAAAGCACTGAGCTGCTCTCCCTATTCTATGTGGCTGCTTCCCACTGGTGATCTTTTTACATTTGGTAGTATATATATGTCCATGCCACTCTCTCACTCTGGCCCAGCTTACCCTTCCCCCTACCCATGTCCTCAAGTCCATTCTCTATGTCTGCCTCTTTATTCCTGTCCTGCCCTTAGGTTCTTCAGAACCATTTTTTTTCTTTACATTCCATATATATGTGTTAACATATGGTATTTGTTTTTCTCTTTCTGACTTACTTCACTCTGTCTGACAGTCTCTAGGTCCATCCACCTCACTAAAAATAACTCAATTTCATTTCTTTTTCTGGCTGAGTAATATTCCAATGTATATTTGTGCCACATCTTCTTTATCCATTCATCTGTCGATGGACACTTAGGTTGCTTCCATGCCCTGACTATTGTAAATGAGCTGCGATGAACATTGTGATACATGACTCTTTTTGAATTATGGTGTTCTTGGGATATATGCCCAGTAGTGGGATTGCTGGGTCATATGGTAGCTCTATTTTTAGTTTTTTTAAGGACCATCCATACTGTTCTCCATAGTGGCTGTATCAATTTACATTCCCAACAACAGTGAAAGAGGGTTCCCTTTTCTCCACACCCTTTCCAACATTTAGTGTTTGTAGATTGTTTGATGATGGCCATTCTGACAGGTGTGTGGTGATACCTCATTGTACATTTGATTTACATTTCTCTAATGATTAGTGACGGTGAGCATACTTTCATGTGTTTGTTGGCAATCTGTATATCTTCTTTAGAGAAGTATCTATTTATGTCTTCTGGCAATTTTTGGATTGGGTTGTTTGTTTTTTTTTTGATATTGAACTGCATGATCTGTTTGTAAATTTTGGAGATTAATCCTTTGTCAGTTGCTTCATTTGCAAGTATTTTCTCCCATTCTAAAGATTGTCTTTCGTCTGGCTTAAGGTTTCCTTTGCTGTGCAAAAGCTTTTAAGTTTCACTAGATCCCATTTATTTATTTTTGGTTTTATTTCCATTTCTATAGGAGATGGGACAAAAAGAATCTTTCTGTGATTTATGTCATAGAATGCTCTGCCTATGTTTTCCTCTAAGAGTTTTATAGTGTCTGGCCTTACATTAGTTTTTTAATCGATTTTGAGTTTATTTTTGTGGATGGTGTTAGGGATTGTTCTAATTTCATTCTTTTATACGTAGCTGTAGAGTTTTCCCAGCACCACTTATTGAAGAGGGTGTCTTTTCTCCATTGTATATTATTGCCTCCTTTGTCAAACATAAGGTGACCACATGTGCGTGGGTTTATCTCTGGGCTTTTCATCCTGCTCCATTGATCTATATTTCTGTTTTTGTGCCAGTACCATACTGTCTTGATTACTGTAGCTTTGTAATATATTCTGAAGTCTTGGAGCATGATTCCTCCAGCTCCTTTTTTCTTTCTCAAGATTGCTTTGGCTATTCTGGGTCTTTGGTGTTTCCATACAAATTGTGAAATTTTCTCTTCAAGTTCTGTGATAAATGCCATCAGTAGTTTGATAGGGTTTGCATGGAAACTGTAGCTTGCTTTGGGTAGTATAGTAATTTTCACAATGTTACTTCTTCCAATCCAGGAACATGGTATGTCTCTCCATCTGTTTGTATCAACTTAATTTCTTTCATCGGTGTCTTACAGTTTTGTGCCTACAGATCTTTTGTCTCCTTAGATAGGTTTATTCCTAGGTATTTTATTCTTTTTGTTGTAAGGGAAAATGGGAGTGTTTCTTTAATTTCTCTTTCAGTATTTTCATCATTAGTGTATAGGAGTGCAAGAGATGTCTGTGCATTAATTTTGTACCCTGCTACTCTACCAAATTCATTGATTTGCTCTAGTACTTTTCTGGTAGCATCTTTAGGAGTCTCTATGTATAGTATCATGTCATCTGCAAACAGTGACAGTTTTATTGCTTCATTTCTGATTTGGATTCCTTGTATTTCTTTTTCTTCTCTGATTGCTGTGGCTAAAACTTCCAAAACTATGTTGAATAATAGTGGTGAGAGTGGGAAACCTTGTCTTGTTCCTCATCTTAGTGGCAATGGTTTCAGTTTCACCATTGTGAATGACGTCGGCTATGGGTTTGTGATATATGGCTTTTATTATGTTGAGGTAAGTTCCCTCTATGTCTACTTTCTGGGTTTTTTTTTTTAATAATAATTGGGTGTTGAATTTTGTCAAAACTTTTTCTGCATCTATTGAGATGATCATATGGTTTTACTCCTTCAATTTGTTAATATGGTTTATCACAGTGATTGATTTGCATATATTAAAGAAACCTTTCATTCCTGGGATAAACCCCACTTGATCATGGTGTATTGTACTTTTAATGTGCTGTTGGATTCTGTTTGCTAGTATATTGTTGAGGATTTTTGCATCTATCTTCATCAGTGATATTGACCTGTAGTTGTCTTTCTTTGTGACATCTTTGGTTTTGTTATTAGGTTGATGGTGGCCTCATAGAATGAGTTTGGGAGTGTTCCTCCCTCTGCTATATTTTGGAAGAGTTTGAGAAAGATAGTTGTTAGCTCTTCTCTTACTGTTAGAATCCACCTATGAAGCCATCTGGTCCTGGAGTTTTGTTTGTTGGAAGGTTTTTAATCACAGTCTCAATTTCAGTGCTTGTGATTGGTCTGTTTATAATTTCTGTTTCTTCCTGGTCCATTCTCGGAAGCTGTATTTTTCTAAGAATGTGTCCATTTCTTCCAGGTTGTCCATTTTATTGGCATATATTTGCTTGTAGTAATCTCTCGTGATCCTTTGTATTTCTGCAGTGTCAGTTGTTACTTCTCATTATTCATTTCTAATTCTGTTTGAGTCTTCTCCCTTTTTTTTCTTGATAAGTCTGGCTAATGGTTTATCAATTTTGTTTATCTTCTGAAAGAACCAGCTTTTAGTTTTACTGATCTTTGCTATTGTTTCCTTCATTTCTTTTTCATCTACTTCTGATCTGATCTTTATGATTTCTTTCCTTCTGATAACTATGGCTTTTTTTGTTCTTCTTTCTCTAATTGCTTTAGGTGTAAGGTGAGATTGTTTATTTGAGATGTTTCTTGTTTCTTGAGGTGGGGTTATATTGCTATAAACTTCCCTCTTAGAACTGCTTTTGCTGCATATGATAGGTTTTGGGTCATTGTGTTTTCATTGTCATTTGTTTCTAGGTATTTTTTTGATTTCCTCTTTGATTTCTTCAGTGATCTCTTGGTTATTTAGTAGTGTATTGTTTAGCCTCTATGTGTTTGTATTTTTTACAGAATTTTTCCTGTAATTGATATCTAGTTTCATAGCATTGTGGTCTGAAAAGTTACTTCATACGATTTCAATTTTCTTAAATTTACCAAGGCTTGATATGATCTATCCTGGAGAATGTTCCATGAGCACTTGAGAAGAAAGTGTATTCTCTTGTTTTTGGATGCAATGTCCTATAAATATTAATTAAGTCCATCTTGTTTAACATATCATATGAAGCTTGTGTTTCCTTATTTATTTTCATTTTGCATGATCTTCCATTGGTGAAAGTGGGGTGTTAAAGTCCTCTACTATGACTGTGTTACTGTTGATTTTCCCTTTTATGGCTGTTCACATTTGCCTTATGTATTAAGGTGCTCCTATGTTTGGTGCATTAATATTAACATTTGTTATATCTTCTTCTTGGATTGATCCCTTGATGATTATGTAGTGTCCTTCTTTGTCTCTTGTAGTAGTCTTTATTTTAAAGTTTACTTTGTCTGATATGAGAATTGCTACTCCAGCTTTCTTTTGGTTTCCATTTGCATGGAATATCTTTTTCCATCCCCTCACTTTCAGTCTGTATGTGTCCCTAGGTCTGAAGTGTGTCTCTTGTAGACAGCGTATGTATGGGTGTTGTTTTTGTATCCATTCAGCCAGTCTATTTCTTTTGATTGGAGCATTTAATCCATTTACATTTAAGGTGATTATTGATATGTATGTTCCTATTACCATTTTCTTAATTCTTTTGGGTTTGTTATTATAGGTCTTTTTCCTTTTCTTGTGTTTCTGGTGTAGAGAAGTTCCTTTAGCATTTGTTGTAAAGCTGGTTTTGTGATACTGAATTCTCTTAGCTTTTGCTTGTCTGTAAAGATTTAATATCTCTGTTTCATCTGAATGAGATCCTTGCTGGGTAGAGCAATCCTGGTTGTAGGTTTTTCCTTTAATCACTTTAAATATGTCCTACCACTCCCTTCTGGCCTGCAGAGTTTCTGCTGAAGTATCAGCTGTTAACCTTATGGGGATTCCTTTGTATGTTTTTTGTCGCTTTTTTCTTGCTGTGTTTGATATTTTTTCTTTGTATTTAATTTTTGATAGTTTAATTAATATGTATCTTGGCATGTTTCTCCTTGGATTTATCCTGTGTGGGACTCTCTGTGTTTCCTGGACTTGATTGAGTATTTCCTTACCCACATTAGGGAATTTTTCAACTCTATTCTCTTCGAATATTTTCTCAATCCCTTTTTTCTCTCTCTTCTTCTTCTGAGACTCCTGTAATCAAATGTTTGTGCATTTAATGTTGTCCCAGAGGTTTCTGAGACTGTCCTCAATTCTTTTCTTTTTTTTTTTTCTTTATTCTGCCCTGCAGTAGTTATTTCCACTATTTTATCTTCCAGGTCAATTATCCATTCTTCTGCCTCAGTTATTCTGCTATTGAATTCTTCTAGAGATTTTTTTCATTTCATTTATTGTGTTGTTCATCATTGTTTGCTCTTTAGTTCTTCTAGGTCCTTGTTAAACTTTTCTTGTATTTTCTCCATTCTATTTCAAAGATTTTGGATCATCTTTACTATCATTACTCTGAATTCCTTTTCAGGTAGACTGCCTACTTCCTCTTCATTTGTTTGGTCTGGTGGGTTGTTACCTTGCTCCTTCATCTGCTGTGTATTTCTTTGTCTCATCATTTTGCTTAACTGTGTTTGGTGTCTCCTTTTCATAGACTGAAGGTTCGTATTTCCCATTGTTTTTGGCGTCTGCCCCCAGTGGGTAAGGTTGGTTCAGTGTGTTTTGTAGGCTTCCTAGTGGAGGGACTGGTGTCTGTGTTCAGGTGGATGAGGCTGGATCTTGTCTTTTTGGTAGGCAGGACTGTGTCCAGTGATGTGTTTTGGGGTGTCTGTGACCTTGTTTTGATTTTAGGCAGCCTCTCTGTTAATGGGTGAGTTTGTGTTCCTCTCTTCTAGTTGCTTGGCATAGTGTGTCCAGCACTGTAGCTTGCTGGTCATTGACTGGAGCTGGGTCTTAGCATTGAGACTGAGATCTCTAGGAGAGCTTTTGCCATTTGATATTACATGGGCCTGGAAGGTCTCTGGTGGACCAATGTCCTGAACTCAGCTCTCCCACCTCAGAGGCTCAGGCTTGACACCAGCCAGAGCACTAAGACCCTGTCAACCACACAGCTCAGAAGAAAAGGGGGAAAAAATGAAAGAAAGTAAGAAAGAAAAAATAATAAAATAAAATAAATTTATTAAAATAGATAAATGTTATTAAAAATAAAAAAATAATTAAAATAAAGAAAGAGAGAAAGATAGAAGAGAGCAACCAAACCAAATAACAAATCCACCAATGATAACAACCAGTAAGTACTAAACTAAATAAATACAAAAAAATGACAGTTCAAACTGCAGGCCAAATGGTGAAAACAAAGGTATACAGACAAAATCACACAAAGATGCATACACATACACACTCACAAAAAGAGAAAAAGGAAAAAAATATATATTTATATATTAAAAAATGGAAGAGAGCAACCAAATCAATAAACAAATATTCCAATGATAATAAGCTCTAAATATTAAACTAAGATAAACATAAAACCAGAAACAAATTAGATGCAAAAACAAACTCCAATTCTACAGTTGCTCCCAAAGTCCACCGTCTCAATTTTGGGATGATTCCTTTTCTATTCAGGTATTCCACAGATGCAGGGTACATCAAGTTGCTTGTGGAGATTTAATCTGCTGCTCCTGAGGCTGCTTTTGGGAAGTCTGATGTCTTCTTCCAGCCTTCAGTAGGTGTTCTGTAGGAGTTGTTCCACGTGTAGATGTATTTTTGATGTATTTGTGGGGAGGAAGGTGATCTCCACGTCTTACTCCTCCACCGTCTTGAAGCCGCCCCAGCAGGTGCATGTGGAGCGGGCTTCTCCTCAGCCTGGCACAGTGGCTGGGCCAGGTGAATGGGCTCTGTGAGCCCTGCCCCTTAGTTACTTTTTAGTGCACATGTTGCATTGAAAACCTCATGTTTCCATAATTTAATATCTTGCCTTCCATTAATCCCCTTCTCCAGTAAGAGAAATTTTCTCACTTAACCTTCATTTCTTAGATCACTGCAGTCTTGTTTATGCTCTTGCCATTCCAATTAAACTGCTCTACAATTGTCAGTAGTAGCCTAATTGCCAAATATAGTGGACAATTTCATTTTCATTTCCCTTAACCTCATTGCAGAATGTAATGCTCTGACCATATTCTAATTCTTTAATTATCTCTTATTTTAACTTTAGAGGCAGTTTTCTCTCTGTATTCTCTTCTTAAATCTAAATACATCTTTTAAAGTTGCTTTATCATGGTTTCCCAAAATGAGGTCCATGAATACCTAGGATTCATGGATCTAGTTTCCGGGGCCCATGAGGTTTCTTCCCTACTAAATCATAAAATATATTAGGATATCTGCTATGTATTCTTATTCTTTTAATTCCAATATCTAATACAAAGTCTGCAACAGAGTCTGGTGCTCAACAAATATTTATCAGTTGTATGAATGTCACATAAAGTGATATTATACATTGATAAAAATGAAAGCTCCATTATATGTATGCAAATCCTCCAAAACCTTGTAGGTGGGTTTGGAGAATAGAATAAAATCTCAAAGATCCAAATTAAAAACTCAGTGAGCAGTTTTCATGGTAGAATATATAGATTGGACTATTTCATTTAGAAAATATCAAAAACTATTTTTAGAACTGTGGTAGACACCAAAAATACAAATATTCAAACATATACCCAAACAGTTTACAATGTAGCTATTGAGGATAGATTAAGTGGTGAAACAATAAGAAAAAAAAATATGATAGGGCTTCCCTGGTGGCACAGTCATTGAGAGTTCGCCTGCTGATGCAGGGGACACGAGTTCATGCCCCGGTCCAGGAAGATCCCATATGCCGCGGAGCAGCTGGACCCGTGAGCCATGAGCCATGGCCGCTGAGCCTGTGCGTCCGGAGCCTGTGCTCTGCAGTGGGAGAGGTCACAACAGTGAGAGGCCCGTGTACCACAAAAAAAAAAAATATATATATATATATATATATATATATGAGATAATATAAACTGTATGGTGAACTATGTGGTGTAGTCTGAAAATATTGTAATAATACTTCAAATAAAAGGTAGATATTTAAAAATTGAAGCAGTTAAGGAAGACTCCCTGAACTTGCAATGGAAAGCAGTGCATAAAAAGTCAGAATTAGAAAGAGAATTACCAGGGATAGGAATAACATGAGCAAAGTTGCAGAGACAAGAATGGGCAGAGATATTCCTGGAAACAATAGGAACTGGTGTAGCTAGAATGAAGATTGTATATTGTGAATGGGAGAAGTGTTCATCATACCAGCTGATCTCCTGGCTCACCCAGTTTGACCCTTGTCTTCACTGTATTTTATGGCCCATTATGTCAGTCATCTCTTTATACAGACACGAATGTAATTACCTGAGTGTAATCATTCCTATCAGAAGTTGTCACAGTATTTTGCAACTTTCCAATTTTTTTTTTACTTAATTGCTATCATAAGAAATGAAATAAATAACCAAAACAATTCTTCTGTCTGCCAGTGTTAAATAAGAGGTGATATGCTGTTTAAGTATTGGAATGATCCCTGGTATATTTAATAAATTTTCTGTTATTCACAGAAATTCTAAAGCTTGTTTTCTGACTGCCAGTGAATACACTGCCAATTCTTTTAATGATATGTATTAAATGATTAAAGGCATAGTTATTGTTTTCTATAAAGCAGAGTTCATAACCTCTTACCCTGGGAAGAAAATCTGTACTTGACTTTGGTGTTAACAAGACAAGCAGCAAATATGTTTCACTCTTTAATGATGTTTTATGCTTGGATTGTAAAGCAAATATTAATTTGAAACATTGTAAAATTTTCACTTAGTAGATGGGAGGAATTTTATACTTAATTTCAAAGCACAAGGACATTAGAATCACAGAGGTCTGAGGCCAGATTAAATGAAGCCAGAGAATATTGTTCAGAAAATATTTTTAATAATTATTGTTTAACTGACTGAGGAATTTGGAATCAAAGGCATAATGTTGCATTTACTTATCATTTTGCATAGGGAATAATTTTGGAAGTAGAGAGGTCTTGGAGGCTCAGAGTAAATTTTCTAAAGTAACAAAAGATGTACACTTATCATTCTGTCCACTTCTTTATAATTCACAATTATTCACAATTTAGGAAAATATAAAGAAGATGAAATGACAGGAGGAAGAGGCAAAAAGCACTATCAAAGTAGAAAAAGGAAACTAAGCCTAAGGCAATCTAATTTCAGTGTACCATATCTGAAATAAATTTGGCACATTAAAAGAGGAAACCAGTATTTAAACTTTAATGTATCCATATGGCTAAGAAAGCTTCAATAACGTTGTGTTGGGCAACCCAATTTTTAAAAGAAAAAAATCAGAAGGGAGTCAGAAATTTTACAGTATTTATAAACTCAATGGCTGTTACTTCTGAAAAGACACAGGGAGTTTAGTTATTTGGGTATTTGTTTGATGCCATTTAATTCAACAATACCTTGATTCAATTATAGTTAATGTTTTAGATTTCCTAAACCTCTGAATAGCAGTTTTACTTGAAATTGATTCCATAGTTATTTACTAAAAAGGGAAACTGTGGAGCAGACATAATTAAGGTGCCTCAAAATGGAATTTACATCAGCTACTGGCTGATACACTTAAAACTTTATAGTAATATTATAATTTTTTACTATTCAAGTTTATAAATGAGACAGAAAGAAACTTTTCTATTCTTTCAGATAGCAGGACCTCACAGGGGCTACTTTACTGATCAAATTAGTGAATTATTTATCCAAATGATAATTAGGACTGAGCATTTTGTAACTCTAAGGATATATGCTTATTACTTCAAGCAGAAGCAGTGATTAATTTGCTGATGGCACAGATAATTTTATATTTTAATTTTTCTCAATTTAATATATAAATTTATACTATTTTGTTTGATTTTAATAAAATAAAATATTAAACACATGATCAGTTTGAGGTGACCCTGGAGCAATGAATTACTATAATTTCACTTTATTTTTCCTTTCATTTTACTCCCTGTTGGAACTTTCAATAAAACCTTTACAAATAAATCGGTATTATGCTTCATTAGCACTCTTGTAAAGTCTTGGTAGTAAATCAGGCTGGTTGAAACTACGAGCTACACAGGGGGTTTCTGTTACATATGGATATGACTTATTCACAAAAAAAATGTCACCAAGAGAATGACAAATGGAGGGATATTGAGGAAAAGAGGACTATAGTTGGAACCTCTTGCTGACTTCATGGGAATTCTCTATATCTGATACATTCTTGTTTTTTTTTTTTTTTAACATCTTTATTGGGGTATAATTGCTTTACAATGGTGTGTTAGTTTCTGCTTTATAACAAAGTGAATCAGTTATACATATACATATGTTCCCATATCTCTTCCCTCTTGCGTCTCCCTCCCTCCCACCCTCCCTATCCCACCCCTTCAGGCTACATTCTTGTTTTAAGGCTGTCAGATGAATAGTCAAATCAGTGGAAATTAAATAAGGGCATGGTGTGGGGTTTCCTAAGTACAGTAAAGCCAAAGAACACAGAAAAAGTTGTGGTAGAGTATATGAGAATTAAGTAAGGGAAACAAGGTAAATAGTCTTCATTTGACAGCCTTCTTTCAACAATGTGTGTAAACACGTGCGTGCACACCCACACGTGTTTCCCTTCTTATCTATAATCGTTCTTATATTCAATGTTATGACTGTATTAGAATCAACTTCAGTTATACGTTATCAACTGTTTATTTTATTATAAATCATTTCAAAATAGATTCACTTATCATAATCTAACATCTTGGAAATACATAGCAATATTATTTCCAATAATTATGAAAAACAATTTAAAAACTGGCTATTGCAATGGATGAAGTTGCAGAAAATAATACAACAGCTTGTTAAACTTTTGGACATATGACATATTGTACATACATCAGCCAATTATCTAGGTAACTTCAGTAAACTCTGGTCATTCAGATGAAATAATATTTAAGATTACATAAAAGTTTTAATTTCAATCCTATTTCTTATCATATTATGCTTACCAAGCCTCAGTTTCCTCATCTTTAAAGTAGAGCTACTAAAATTTCTATATTCCATAGGATAGTTATGAATATCTAATAAAACAGAATAATATGTGTTGGTGTATTTTTCAAAAAATAATATCTTACATGAATGCTAGTACTTCTATTAACCCAGTGGCTCTAATTAACCAGGGTTTCTGATTAATGCAGTGGCATATAAATCAGATGACCCTCAAAATGTTCAAGGACTGAGTTTAAGTGATCACATTTATGCTTTACTAGAACACAGTCATCTCAGGAAAGAGCATTATAACAATCCAAAGCTATCACTTAATATGCAAAAAGAAAAAAAAATCTCTAGCAATCTAAATGTATCCACTGTATAGAAAAACATGACATGTATGATCTAGGCCTAGTGTTAAGGGCATAATAGAGAAGTAAGTACATGCGAAGAAGTAAAACAAATTTTTGATTTTTATTTTTGACTCTGTAATTACATTTGTGAGATTGAGTCTAAGTCAACCCAGCCACAGACCCTTTCCTTCTATCTCTTCTTTAACTCTCCTAGACATTTCTCCTTCTGTATCTTCAAGCCTGGAGAAGAGTTAGGGCTGTAATTTATGGAAAGAACAAGAATAAAGTAAAACCATTTCAGCTTCACTTTCCCACATCAATTGATTTCAGCATGTATTGCATTCCCATCAAATGCAAAAACATGAACTTCCTTTTGTAATCGATTTCCCTGGTTTAGAGGTAATCATGATTACTCAATTTTTTGAAAATTCTTTACTTAGCCTACAGAAATGCATTATTTTTTCAAATTATTTGTGCTGTATATAAAACAAAAATTACTAATGAAAATTGATCTTGATTGGCAGACCCCACAGTTAGATGTTTTAAAACAAAACGGAAATTGAGACACAAGAGAGAAAAGCTGAAATTAAAATCTAAGCAATGTCAGGAAATACATTGTTAATGAAGTAAAGTTCCCTAATGGTGTTTTTTCATCAAGAATAATTTTCCTGTTTTACATGAAACATAGGCTGTGTTTGCTAAAATCATGTCATGATAAATAAGTTAGTGGTAATAATTCTGAATATCTGCAAAAAGGAAAATAAAACTTCAATAACTATGGAGTATTCTACATATTAAATCAATGGCCCAAGTGTGAATTTTAAAATAAATACAGGGAATAATGTATTGCATTTTTAATTTATGTAATTATCATATATACATAAATTAAGGTGTTTATGTATTTCATACACATTTAGTGAAAATCATGGTTAAACATGTTTATAGCTGTAAATAATACATTGAGTTGTTTTATGTATTTTATGCAATAAAAAATTTTAAACTAAAAATTACAAATTACTGAATGCTTTAAAAACCGAGTGGATGGACTTCCCTGGTGGCACAGTGGTTAAGAATCCACCGGTCAATGCAGGGAACACGGGGTTGAGCCCTGGTCTGGGAAGATCCCACGTGCTGCAGAGCAACTAAGCCCATGCACCACAACTACTGAGCCTGCGCTCTAGAGCGCACAAGCCACAACTACTGGGCTTTCATGTCACAACTACTGAAGCCCACGCCCTTAGAGCCCATGTCCCACAACAAAGAGAAGCCACAGCAATGAGGAGCCCGTGCACCACAACTAAAAATTAGCCCCCGCTTGCCACAGCTGGAGAAAGCCTACGTGCAGCAGTGAAGACACACTATAGCCAAAAATAAATTAATTAATTAATTAAATAAATGTAAAAATAAATAAATAACCGAGTGGATGACAGAGGACTTAAAATTGTGTTATTGGCTATCAATGTGTATATTCGACTTGAAATTATTAAAGTAAATCTATTTCTATCGGTTGAAAAAATAAACCTTTTCTTCTCTGATGATAAATACAATGCAAAATGGATTTACAAAGAAAATATTTTACGATTATGAATATATTCTTTGTGATTAAAATAAATTCTAAACACATGGGAAAGAAGAACTGGCTGTAATAGAAACAAGAAAACTGAAGAGAAACCATACTAGAGAATACTTATTCACCAAAAAGTTGACGTTTTAAGAGCCAAAATCAGCCTCAGTATAATAAATGACAAATGCCACCAGTCCAAGAATCAGGCATAACTATTGTAAAGGATAGTGGCAAAACTAATCATACATAGGAAATTGAAGCTTACAATCTATTACAATCTTTTGACACAATCAGTTATGAGGTTCGAAATATCTGCTCCTCAGTATAAAGGTAAGTTGGATAGCCTCTCATCTAGCCTACAGTCTAAAATATAAATGGTCTTATACACAAGTAAAAGATATAAGATTATTTAAAATAAGTAACGTGCTATTCAACTAAAGAGAATGACCACCTCTTTGAAAAAGTAACCTCTTGTCTCAATACCCATAGACATCTATAAATAATATCTTTAGGTAGTCTTATATTATTTAAGAATTTTCTAAAGTAAGGAAAGTATAGGAGGAATCTAGTGTCTCTAGTTGTTAGAGTGAATAAAGAAATCTGTCAAGTCCATAAGATATATGGAAATTCAGTCTTCAACACTGAAAATTCATTTCATATATGTTTTAAGTAGCCTTTCAAAAGCAAGCTGCAAGTCAAAAAATGGCATCCTGAAATAGCTACTTATACTACTGGCAGACACACAGATGCACATGCACACACACAATGTAAAGTGAGAGACTTTTTTAAAAGACACTCAAGTATGATAATTTTCTAAAATCAAACAGTAATGATAATAGATAATACTTATAGCGCATTTAATATATGTCAAGTATATTTAATCATTTCACATGTACTAATTCACTTAATCCTCACAACAAAACTATGAAATTGGTACTATTATCATGCCCTATATTAACTGAGAAAAAGCATGCAAAAAAAGTGGGACAGGATTCAAACTGGCAATCTGTTTCTTCATGCCATTTTCTTAAAAGCTATAATACTTTAAGTAAAAAAAAAATATTTGGGCAAAAATTCAATAACTGAAACATTTTTTCAATGTTTATAATAAATATCTATAGGAATCACCCTGGGTAAATTATTATAACTATACTCTAAGCATAACTAAAATAATGACTTAATAGATTCAGGTAAATCATTAATCAAGATAATTATTTTCTAAATTTCCAAATCAAGTTAATCTCTAAACTGGCCCCATTTTCTGAAAATAGCAAAAGCATAAAGATTCTCTTTTTCTTAATAGAAAGACGTTTAAATTAAAGGCAACAATGTGGTTCATATGTCACTGAAGACATTTGAAGCTATTTCTTTTTTTTTTTTTTTTGAGAATTCAGAAGCATATTTCAATGTTGGCAGAAATACAAAAACCCCATAGTTTGATGCTAAATTTATTTCAAATAACAAATATGCCCCAGTCACACAAGCAAATAATTTATAAGATGACGCCATTTTAAAAGACACTAATTGTTTATTTTCCCCCTAGGTAGGGTCAGCCAAAATGCAATAGATTGAGGACACTGAATAATCATCTTAATATAGATCCAATCCAAGGCCAAAAAGGGTAAAAGAGTGTGAAGTGTATTCTACACTATACATAAGAATTCCCCAAATCTGTAATACTGGTTGAGCTTTAGTAATAATCGATCAGTTAAATGTTCAACCAGAAGTTAATACTGAATTAGTAATATTAATTACACTAGAATATATTCAACAAGCTCTTTTTTTAAAAAAAAATATTTATCTTTGGCTGCATTGGGTCTTCGTTGCTGCACACGGGCTTTCTGTAGGTGCAGTGATTGGGGGCTACTCTTCATTGTGGTGCGCGGGCTTCTCATTGCGGTTGCTTCTCTTGTTGCGGAGCATGGGCTCTAGGCATGTGAGCTTTAGTAGTTGTGCCACACAGGCTCAGTAGTTGTGGCAGATGGGCTCTAGAGTGCAGGCTCAGTAGTTGTGGTGCACGGGCTTCACTGCACCACGGCATGTGGGATCTTCCCGGACCAGGGCTGAAACCCGTATCCGCTGCATTGGCAGGCGGATTCTTAACCACTGCACCACCAGGGAAGACCCTCAACAAGCTCTTTTTTTTCTTAACATCTTTCTTGGAGTATAATTGCTTTACAAATGGTGTGTAAGTTTCTGCTTTACAACAAAATGAATCAGTGATATATATATATATATATATATATATATATATA